>NW_027015233.1:183350-193350 GCF_036934945.1 Oncorhynchus masou masou
GTGTCTCAGTGTGTGTGTGTCTCAGTGTGTGTGTGTGTGTGTGTGTGTGTGTGTGTGTGTCTCAGTGTGTGTGTGTGTGTGTGTGTGTCTCAGTGTGTGTGTGTGTGTGTCTCAGTGTGTGTGTGTGTGTGTGTGTCTCAGTGTGTGTGTGTGTGTGTCTCAGTGTGTGTGTGTGTGTGTGTGTGTGTGTGTGTGTGTGTGTGTCTCAGTGTGTGTGTGTGTGTGTCTCAGTGTGTGTGTCTCAGTGTGTGTGTGTGTGTCTCAGTGTGTGTGTCTCAGTGTGTGTGTGTGTGTCTCAGTGTGTGTGTCTCAGTGTGTGTGTGTGTGTCTCAGTGTGTGTGTCTCAGTGTGTGTGTGTCTCAGTGTGTGTGTGTCTCAGTGTGTGTGTGTCTCAGTGTGTGTGTGTGTGTGTGTGTCTCAGTGTGTGTGTGTGTGTCTGTGTGTCTGTGTGTGTGTGTGTGTGTGTGTACCTGCAGTATCTCCAGTAGGCCTCGTATAGCCGTCCTGACATCCTCCATGGGGGACTCTGCCGTGGGGTCTCTCTCCGACACCTCCAGGGGCCCTGGGCACACCAGCGAACGACTCGCCACCTGCACAAAGAGAGAGCACACACACTCTAATCAAATCACCCCCAGGTGGTGTGGTGAGGGTAGGAAACATCTCCACCCCGCTGATCCTCAACACTGGGGCTCCACAAGGGTGCGTGCTCAGCCTCCTCCTGTACTCCCTGTTCACCCATGACTGCGTGGCCATGCACGCCTCCAACTCAATCATCAAGTTTGTAGACGACACTACAGTGGTGGGCTTGATTACCAACAACGACGAGACAGCCTACAGGGAGGAGGTGAGGGCCCTCGGAGTGTGGTGTCAGGAAAATAACCTCACACTCAACGTCAACAAAACAAAGGAGTTGATCATGGACAGGAAAGAGCAGAGGGAACACCCCCCTATCCACACCGACGGGACAGCAGTGGAGAAGGTGGAAAGTTTTAAGTTCCTCGGTGTACAAATCACGGACAAACTGAAATGGTCCACCCACACAGACAGCGTGGTGAAGAAGGCGCAACCTCAGGAGGCTGAAGACATTTGGCTTGTCACCGAAAACACTCAAACTTCTACAGATGCACAATCAAGAGCATCCTGTCGGGCTGTATCACCACCTGGTATGGGAACTGCTCCGCCCTCAACCGTAAGGCTCTCCAGAGGGTAGTGAGGTCTGCACAACGCATCACCGGGGGCAAACTACCTGCCCTCCAGGACACCTACACCACCCGATGTCACAGTAAGGCCATAAAGATCATCAAGGACAACAACCACCCGAGCCACTGCCTGTTCACCCCGCTATCATCCAGAAGGCGAGGTCAGTACAGGTGCATCAAAGCTGGGACCGAGAGACTGAAAAACAGCTTCTATCTCAAGGCCATCAGACTGTTAAATAGCCACTACTAACATTGAGTGGCTGCTGCCAACACACTGACTCAACTCCAGCCACTTTAATAATTAAACATTGATGTAATAAATCTATCACTAGCCACTTTAAACAATGCCACTTTATATAATGTTTACATACCCTACATTACTCATCTCATATGTATATACTGTATTCTATACTATTCTACGGTATCTCATTCACTTAATGTTTACATACCCTACATTACTCATCTCATATGTATATACTGTACTCTATACCATCTACTGCATCTTGCCTATGCCGTTTGGCCGTCGCTCATCCATATATTTATATGTACATATTCTTATTCATTCCTTTACACTTGTGTGTATAAGGTAGTTGTTGTGAAATTGTTAGGTTAGATTGCTTGGTAGATATTACTGCACGGTCGGAACTAGAAGCACAAGCATTTCGCTACACTCGCATTAACATCTGCTAACCATGTGTATGTGACAAATAACATCTGCTAACCATGTGTATGTGACCAATAACATCTGCTAACCATGTGTATGTGACCAATAACATCTGCTAACCATGTGTATGTGACCAATCACATCTGCTAGCCATGTGTATGTGACCAATCACATCTGCTAACCATGTGTATGTGACCAATCACATCTGCTAACCATGTGTATGTGACCAATAACATCTGCTAACCATGTGTATGTAACCAATAATATCTGCTAACCATGTGTGTGACCAATCACATCTGCTAACCATGTGTATGTGACCAATCACATCTGCTAACCATGTGTATGTGACCAATCACATCTGCTAACCATGTGTATGTGACCAATAACATCTGCTAACCATGTGTATGTGACCAATAACATCTGCTAACCATGTGTATGTGACCAATCACATCTGCTAGCCATGTGTATGTGACCAATCACATCTGCTTGCCATGTGTATGTGACCAATCACATCTGCTAGCCATGTGTATGTGACCAATAACATCTGCTAACCATGTGTATGTGACCAATAACATCTGCTAACCCTGTGTATGTGACCAATCACATCTGCTAACCCTGTGTATGTGACCAATCACATCTGCTTGCCATGTGTATGTGACCAATCACATCTGCTTGCCATGTGTATGTGACCAATCACATCTGCTTGCCATGTGTATGTGACCAATCACATCTGCTAACCATGTGTATGTGACCAATCACATCTGCTAACCCTGTGTATGTGACCAATAACATCTGCTAGCCATGTGTATGTGACCAATCACATCTGCTAACCATGTGTATGTGACCAATCACATCTGCTAACCCTGTGTATGTGACCAATAGCATCTGCTAACCCTGTGTATGTGACCAATAACATCTGCTAACCCTGTGTATGTGACCAATAACATCTGCTAACCCTGTGTATGTGACCAATAACATCTGCTAACCCTGTGTATGTGACCAATAACATCTGCTAACCATGTGTATGTGACCAATAGCATCTGCTAACCCTGTGTATGTGACCAATAGCATCTGCTAACCCTGTGTATGTAACCAATAACATCTGCTAACCATGTGTATGTGACCAATAACATCTGCTAACCCTGTGTATTTGACCAATAACATCTGCTAACCCTGTGTATGTAACCAATAACATCTGCTAACCATGTGTATGTGACCAATAACATCTGCTAACCATGTGTATGTGACCAATCACATCTGCTAGCCATGTGTATGTGACCAATCACATCTGCTAACCATGTGTATGTGACCAATCACATCTGCTAACCATGTGTATGTGACCAATAACATCTGCTAACCATGTGTATGTAACCAATAATATCTGCTAACCATGTGTGTGACCAATCACATCTGCTAACCATGTGTATGTGACCAATCACATCTGCTAACCATGTGTATGTGACCAATCACATCTGCTAACCATGTGTATGTGACCAATAACATCTGCTAACCATGTGTATGTGACCAATAACATCTGCTAACCATGTGTATGTGACCAATAACATCTGCTAACCATGTGTATGTGACCAATCACATCTGCTAGCCATGTGTATGTGACCAATCACATCTGCTTGCCATGTGTATGTGACCAATCACATCTGCTAGCCATGTGTATGTGACCAATAACATCTGCTAACCATGTGTATGTGACCAATAACATCTGCTAACCCTGTGTATGTGACCAATCACATCTGCTAACCCTGTGTATGTGACCAATCACATCTGCTTGCCATGTGTATGTGACCAATCACATCTGCTTGCCATGTGTATGTGACCAATCACATCTGCTAACCATGTGTATGTGACCAATAACATCTGCTAACCCTGTGTATGTGACCAATAACATCTGCTAGCCATGTGTATGTGACCAATCACATCTGCTAACCATGTGTATGTGACCAATCACATCTGCTAACCCTGTGTATGTGACCAATAGCATCTGCTAACCCTGTGTATGTGACCAATAACATCTGCTAACCCTGTGTATGTGACCAATAACATCTGCTAACCCTGTGTATGTGACCAATAACATCTGCTAACCCTGTGTATGTGACCAATAACATCTGCTAACCATGTGTATGTGACCAATAGCATCTGCTAACCCTGTGTATGTGACCAATAGCATCTGCTAACCCTGTGTATGTAACCAATAACATCTGCTAACCATGTGTATGTGACCAATAACATCTGCTAACCCTGTGTATTTGACCAATAACATCTGCTAACCCTGTGTATGTAACCAATGAAGAGTATAACTTCCACATGCTCGCTCTGATATTCTGAGTTATTTGTCTTTATGGATGGTTGATCCTTGCTTCCACAGCTCTGTCTATGAATCTGAGAGAGGTTACATTTCTCCTGCTTCATCCCTCATCCTCCAACGGTTACATTTCTCCTGCTTCATCCCTCATCCTCCAACGGTTACATTTCTCCTGCTTGCTACCCTCCAGGAGGCTGGTGAAGTGGTGTGTGTGTGTGTGTGTGTGTGTGTGTGTGTATCTCCTACCCTGCAGGAGGCTGGTGAAGTGGTGTGTGTGTGTGTGTGTGTGTGTGTGTGTGTGTGTGTGTGTGTGTGTGTGTGTGTGTGTATCTCCTACCCTGCAGGAGGCTGGTGAAGTGGTGTGTGTGTGTTTGTGTATCTCCTACCCTGCAGGAGGCTGGTGAAGTGGTGTGTGTCTCCTACCCTCTGAATGATGTCCAGGAGGCTGGTGAAGTGGTGTGTGTCTCTTACCCTCCAGGAGGCTGGTGAAGTGGTGTGTGTCTCCTACCCTCCAGGAGGCTGGTGAAGTGGTGTGTGTGTGTGTCTCCTACCCTCCAGGAGGCTGGTGAAGTGGTGTGTGTCTCCTACCCTCTGAATGATGTCCAGGAGGCTGGTGAAGTGGTGTGTACTACAGCTCTCAGCCAGGTCCACCAGTAGCTGGGTAGCCTGTCTCCTCACAGCCAGGTCTCTGTCCTCTGCTATCCCACTGAGCTGAGGAACCACCACCACCTCGATCAGCTCCTCCTGGGGAGGAGACGACAGAATGAACACGCAGGGAGAGATGGAGAGAACGGGAGAGGGGGTGAAGGAGAATAGTTTGATGGTGAGTGAGTGGGTGAGTACCTCGTAGAGCTGGCGGTTGGTGCTGAGGACAAAGGAGAGGATGTGAAGCACTTTGATCCTGATCACACTACGACTCTCATTCCTGGGGGGGAAGAGAGAGAGACCCAGAGAGAGAGAGAGAGAGATACAGAAAGAGAGAGAGACCCAGAGAGAGAGAGAGAGACCCAGAGAGAGAGAGAGAGAGATACAGAAAGAGAGAGAGAGATACAGAAAGAGAGAGAGAGACCCAGAGAGAGAGAGAGAGAGAGAGAGAAAGAGAAAGAGAGACCCAGAGAGAGGAGAGAGAGATACAGAAAGAGAGAGAGAGAGAGACCCAGAGAGAGGAGAGAGAGATACAGAAAGAGAGAGAGAGAGAGACCCAGAGAGAGGAGAGAGAGATACAGAGAGAGAGAGAGAGAGAGAGAGAGAGAGAGAGAGAAAGAGAGAGAGAAAGAGAGAGAGAGAGACCCAGAGAGAGAGAGAGAGACCGAGACCCAGAGAGAGAGAGAGAGAGACAGACAGAGAGAGACAGAGAGAGACAGAGAGAGAGACAGAGAGAGAGACAGAGAGAGAGACAGAGAGAGAGACAGAGAGAGAGAGAAGCAGTTTAACACAAACTTTCTTTCCCTAAATAATGTTCAACATAAGACGGGAATGACAATCACTCAACGGGCACCTATAACAACTTTTAGTTTGATTTTTGTTTCCATGGCGACTGCCTGTGTTGGTATCCGTGGCGACCATACAGCACGATACAGTTACCTGAAGAACTTCTCCATAAGGCGGTGGAGGCTCTGGATCCACCCGTCTTTAGCTGGCTGGATGGACTGGGCCCGGTACGATATCAGAGTCAGCACCGACGCATCCTGATGACATCACAACAACAACTCCTTATAAGAACAATGGAAGACAAAGTGAAGGCAAATAACAGACATCACACACAGATTGAGAGACACAGACGGAAAAAAGAGCGAGAGAAGGGCTGATGAGAGGAGGAAAGGAGAAGAGGAGGAAGAGGAAGGCGATGAGAGGAGGAAAGGAGAAGAGGAGGAAGAGGAGGAAAGGAGGAAAGGAGAAGAGGGGGAGAGGAGGAAGAGGAGGGCCGATGAGAGGAGGAAAGGAGAAGAGGAGGAAGAGGAAGGCCGATGAGAGGAGGAAAGGAGAAGAGGGGGAGAGGGGGAAAGGAGAAGAGGAGGAAGAGGAAGGCCGATGAGAGGAGGAAAGGAGAAGAGGGGGAGAGGAGGAAAGGAGAAGAGGAGGAAGAGGAAGGCCGATGAGAGGAGGAAAGGAGAAGAGGGGGAAGAGGAGGGCCGATGAGAGGTGGAAAGAAGAGGAGGAAGAGGAGGGCCGATGAGAGGAGGAAAGGAGAAGAGGAGGAAGAGGAAGGCCGATGAGAGGAGGAAAGGAGAAGAGGAGGAAGAGGAAGGCCGATGAGAGGAGGAAAGGAGAAGAGGAGGAAGAGGAAGGCCGATGAGAGGAGGAAAGGAGAAGAGGAAGGCCGATGAGAGGAGGAAAGGAGAAGAGGAGGAAGAGGAGGGCCGATGAGAGGAGGAAAGGAGAAGAGGAGGAAGAGGAGGGCCGATGAGAGGAGGAAAGGAGAAGAGGAGGAAGAGGAAGGCCGATGAGAGGAGGAAAGGAGAAGAGGAGGAAGAGGAAGGCCGATGAGAGGAGGAAAGGAGAAGAGGAAGGCTGATGAGAGGAGGAAAGGAGAAGAGGAAGGCCGATGAGAGGAGGAAAGGAGAAGAGGAGGAAGAGGAAGGCCGATGAGAGGAGGAAAGGAGAAGAGGAGGAAGAGGAAGGCCGATGAGAGGAGGAAAGGAGAAGAGGAAGGCCGATGAGAGGAGGAAAGGAGAAGAGGAGGAAGAGGAAGGCCGATGAGAGGAGGAAAGGAGAAGAGGAGGAAGAGGAAGGCCGATGAGAGGAGGAAAGGAGAAGAGGAGGAAGAGGAAGGCCGATGAGAGGAGGAAAGGAGAAGTGGGGGAGAGGAGGAAATGAGAAGAGGGGGAGAGGAGGAAAGGAGGAAAGGAGAAGAGGGGGAGAGGAGGAAAGGAGAAGAGGGGGAGAGGAGGAAAGGAGAAGAGGAGGAAGAGGAGGGCCGATGAGAGAAGGAAAGGAGAAGAGGAGGAAAGGAGAAGAGGATGAGGAGGAGGGCCGATGAGAGGAGGAAAGGAGAAGAGGAGGAGGGCCGATGAGAGGAGGACAGGAGAAGAGGAGGAAGAGGACGGCCGATGAGAGGATTAAAGGAGAAGAGGAGAAGAGGGGAAGAGGAGGGCCTATGAGAGGAGTAAAGGAAAAGAAGAGAATAGGGGGAAGAGGAGGGCCTATGAGAGGAGTAAAGGAGAAGAAGAGAATAGGGGGAAGAGGAGGGCCTATGAGAGGAGTAAAGGAGAAGAGGAGAAGAGGGGGAAGAGGAGGGCCTATGAGAGGAGTAAAGGAAAAGAGGAGAAGAGGGGGAAGAGGAGGGCCTATGAGAGGAGTAAAGGAGAAGAGGAGGAGAGGAGAAGAGGGGGAAGAGGAGGGCCTATGAGAGGAGTAAAGGAGAAGAGGAGAATAGGGGGAAGAGGAGGAGAGGAGAAGAGGTGGGCCTATGAGAGGAGAAGAGGAGAAGACGGGGAAGAGGGGGAAGTGGAGGGCCTATGAGAGGAGGAAAGGAGGAAAGGAGAAGAGGAGGAAGAGGAGGAGAGGAGAAGAGGTGGGCCTATGAGAGGAGTAAAGGAGAGAGGAAGGAGAGGAGAAGAGGAGGAAGAGGAGAAGAGGTGGAAGCGGAGGGCCTATGAGAGGAGGAAAGGAGAAGAGGAGGAAGCGGAGGGCCTATGAGAGGAGGAAAGGAGAAGAGGAGGAAGAGGAGGAAGAGGAGGAGTGACTTACAGGTCTTTTGTCAGCACACTTCTCCACCAGACTGAAGAACTTGTCAGATGATCCATGGAAGCCGTTCTGCTCATAGAGCTCCTCCACTGTAGTCAGCAGCTCAAACACTATGGACTTCAGCTCTGCACTGCCTATCGACTGGAGAGAGAACTCAAACACTATGGACTTCAGCTCTGCTCTGCCTATCGACTGGAGAGAGAACTCAAACACTATGGACTTCAGCTCTGCTCTGCCTATCGACTGGAGAGAGAACTCAAACACTATGGACTTCAGCTCTGCACTGCCTATCGACTGGAGAGAGAACTCAAACACTATGGACTTCAGCTCTGCTCTGCCTATCGACTGGAGAGAGAACTCGAACACTATGGACTTCAGCTCTGCTCTGCCTATTGACTGGAGAGAGAACTCGAACACTATGGACTTCAGCTCTGCTCTGCCTATCGACTGGAGAGAGAACTCGAACACTATGGACTTCAGCTCTGCTCTGCCTATCGACTGGAGAGAGAACTCAAACACTATGGACTTCAGCTCTGCACTGCCTATCGACTGGAGAGAGAACTCGAACACTATGGACTTCAGCTCTGCTCTGCCTATCGACTGGAGAGAGAACTCGAACACTATGGACTTCAGCTCTGCTCTGCCTATCGACTGGAGAGAGAACTCGAACACTATGGACTTCAGCTCTGCTCTGCCTATCGACTGGAGAGAGAACTCGAACACTATGGACTTCAGCTCTGCTCTGCCTATCGACTGGAGAGAGAACTCAAACACTATGGACTTCAGCTCTGCACTGCCTATCGACTGGAGAGAGAACTCAAACACTATGGACTTCAGCTCTGCTCTGCCTATCGACTGGAGAGAGAACTCAAACACTATGGACTTCAGCTCTGCTCTGCTCTGCCTATCGACTGGAGAGAGAACTCAAACACTATGGACTTCAGCTCTGCTCTGCCTATCGACTGGAGAGAGAACTCAAACACTATGGACTTCAGCTCTGCTCTGCCTATCGACTGGAGAGAGAACTCAAACACTATGGACTTCAGCTCTGCACTGCCTATCGACTGGAGAGAGAACTCAAACACTATGGACTTCAGCTCTGCTCTGCCTATCGACTGGAGAGAGAACTCAAACACTATGGACTTCAGCTCTGCTCTGCCTATCGACTGGAGAGAGAACTCGAACACTATGGACTTCAGCTCTGCACTGCCTATCGACTGGAGAGAGAACCAATTTGTAAGTCGCTCTGGATAAGAGCGTCTGCTAAATGACTTAAATGTAAATGTAAATGTAGAACTCAAACACTATGGATCAAACACTATGGACTTCAGCTCTGCACTGCCTATCGACTGGAGAGAGAATTACATTCATTTTCTCTGTGTGTGTGTGTGTGTGTGTGTGTGTGTGTGTGTGTGTGTGTGTGTGTGTGTGTGTGTGTGTGTGTGTGTACCTGAATCTGCTGTAGTAACCTCTCTATGATCCCTAGCAGTATGTCCCATGTGACCACCTGGAGCTCCTTGCCATACTTCTTTATCAGTCGGGTGACGGACAGAACGATCTCATACGACACCATCTCGTTGGCACACCACATCGCCTGGGGGTTAAAGGTCAGGGGTTGGTCAGAGGTCAAAGTAAAAACTCCTCTAATGCACCTTTAAAATGCTGAATCTTTCCTCCATCTCTCCCCCCCTCCTTCTCTACCCCCTCCCTCCCCCCCTCTCTACCCCCTCCCTCCCTCTCTACCCCCTCCCTCCCTCTCTACCCCCTCCCTCCCTCTCTACCCCCTCCCTCCCTCCCTCTCTCTCTGGATCCTACCTTATAGAATGATGGGAGGACCAGGGTAGGGGTGTTCTTTAAGGCTGGGAGACGGTGCGCCCCCCATAGAGCCATCCCTACAAAGAACACTGCTCCTCTCAGCAACGGAGAATCCTCCATATACGCCCTGACAGACAGAGGACAGGTTAGACACACACAGAGAGAGGACAGGCTAGACATACACACACACAGAGAGAGAGAGAGGACAGGTTAGACACACACACACACAGACAGAGAGAGGACAGGTTAGACACACACACACACACAGACAGAGAGACGACAGGTTAGACATACACACACACAGAGAGAGAGACG
>NW_027015233.1:198350-200850 GCF_036934945.1 Oncorhynchus masou masou
ACTCACCAACACTCCCTCACCTACACTCCCTCACTCACCAACACTCCCTCACTCACACACTCACCAACACTCCCTCACCTACACACTCACCAACACTCCCTCACTCACCAACACTCCCTCACCTACACACTCACCAACACTCCCTCACTCCCTCACCAACACTCCCTCACTCACACACTCACCAACACTCCCTCACCTACACACTCACCAACACTCCCTCACTCACCAACACTCCCTCACCTACACACTCACCAACACTCCCTCACTCCCTCACCAACACTCCCTCACCTACACTCCCTCACCTACACTCCCTCACCTACACTCCCTCACCTACACTCCCTCACTCACTCACCAACACTCCCTCACTCACTCACCAACACTCCCTCACTCACCAACACTCACTCACCAACTCACTCACTCACCTACCGACACTCCCTCACTCACCTACCGACACTCCCTCACCAACACTCCCTTACACACTCGTTGCTCACCTTCCAGCAGGACTCACAGAACTCCTTGACGTTGACGGTGCGACAGAGAGTGATGATGAAGACGGTGAGGGAGTCAGAGGGGAGGCAGTTATAACACACCACCGCATCCAGCACCTGTAGAGCCACCTGGACACACACACACACACACACACACACACACACCGAGACGACACACACACACACATACACACACCGAGACGACACACACACACACCGAGACGACACACACACACACACCGAGACGACACACACACACACACCGAGACGACACACACACACACCGAGACGACACACACACACACCGAGACGACACACACACACCGAGACGACACACACACACACACACACGCACACACACACAGAGACGACACAGACACGTAAGGGTTAATGACCTCATGAATAAAAAGCCCAGAGTTGTAAAACCTCGACATCGAAATTAAATATTACCTCAATGTCTGCAGAGTCAATTAAATATTACCTCAATGTCTGCAGAGTCAATTAAATATTACCTCAATGTCTGCAGAGTCAATTAAATATTACCTCAATGTCTGCAGAGTCAATTAAATATTACCTCAATGTCTGCAGAGTCAATTAAATATTACCTCAATGTCTGCAGACTAAATCAAATATTACCTCAATGTCTGCAGACTAAATCAAATATTACCTCAATGTCTGCAGACTAAATCAAATATTACCTCAATGTCTGCAGACTAAATCAAATATTACCTCAATGTCTGCAGACTAAATCAAATATTACCTCAATGTCTGCAGAGTCAATTAAATATTACCTCAATGTCTGCAGAGTCAATTAAATATTACCTCAATGTCTGCAGAGTCAATTAAATATTACCTCAATGTCTGCAGAGTCAATTAAATATTACCTCAATGTCTGCAGAGTCAATTAAATATTACCTCAATGTCTGCAGAGTCAATTAAATATTACCTCAATGTCTGCAGAGTCAATTAAATATTACCTCAATGTCTGCAGAGTCAATTAAATATTACCTCAATGTCTGCAGAGTCAATTAAATATTACCTCAATGTCTGCAGAGTCAATTAAATATTACCTCAATGTCTGCAGAGTCAATTAAATATTACCTCAATGTCTGCAGAGTCAATTAAATATTACCTCAATGTCTGCAGGGTCAATTAAATATTACCTCAATGTCTGCAGGGTCAATTAAATATTACCTCAATGTCTGCAGGGTCAATTAAATATTACCTCAATGTCTGCAGAGTCAATTAAATATTACCTCAATGTCTGCAGAGTCAATTAAATATTACCTCAATGTCTGCAGAGTCAATTAAATATTACCTCAATGTCTGCAGAGTCAATTAAATATTACCTCAATGTCTGCAGAGTCAATTAAATATTACCTCAATGTCTGCAGAGTCAATTAAATATTACCTCAATGTCTGCAGAGTCAATTAAATATTACCTCAATGTCTGCAGAGTCAATTAAATATTACCTCAATGTCTGCAGAGTCAATTAAATATTACCTCAATGTCTGCAGAGTCAATTAAATATTACCTCAATGTCTGCAGAGTCAATTAAATATTACCTCAATGTCTGCAGTCAATTAAATATTACCTCAATGTCTGCAGAGTCAATTAAATATTACCTCAATGTCTGCAGAGTCAATTAAATATTACCTCAATGTCTGCAGAGTCAATTAAATATTACCTCAATGTCTGCAGAGTCAATTAAATATTACCTCAATGTCTGCAGAGTCAATTAAATATTACCTCAATGTCTGCAGAGTCAATTAAATATTACCTCAATGTCTGCAGAGTCAATTAAATATTACCTCAATGTCTGCAGAGTCAATTAAATATTACCTCAATGTCTGCAGAGTCAATTAAATATTACCTCAATGTCTGCAGAGTCAATTAAATATTACCTCAATGTCTGCAGAGTCAATTAAATATTACCTCAATGTCTGCAGAGTCAATTAAATATTACCTCAATGTCTGCAGGGTCAATTAAATATTACCTCAATGTCTGCAG
>NW_027015233.1:208350-282021 GCF_036934945.1 Oncorhynchus masou masou
GCACAGGTTAGTAAAACCAGCAGGGTCACAGAGATGAATAGCAGTGGGTGGTAGAGAGAGAACATGAATAGTAGTGGTAGTGGGTGGTAGAGAGAGAGAGAGAGATGAATAGTAGTGGTAGTGGGTGGTAGAGAGAGAGAGAGAGATGAATAGTAGTGGTAGTGGGTGGTAGAGAGAGAGAGAGATGAATAGTAGTGGGTGGTAGAGAGAGAGAGAGATGAATAGTAGTGGTAGTGGGTGGTAGAGAGAGAGAGAGATGAATAGTAGTGGGTGGTAGAGAGAGAGATGAATAGTAGTGGTAGTGGGTGATAGAGAGAGAGAGAACATGAATAGTAGTGGGTGGTAGAGAGAGAGAGATGAATAGTATTGGGTGGTAGAGAGAGAGAGATGAATAGTATTGGGTGGTAGAGAGAGAGAGATGAATAGTAGTGGGTGGTAGAGAGAGAGAGATGAATAGTAGTGGGTGGTAGAGAGAGAGATGAATAGTAGTGGTAGTGGGTGATAGAGAGAGAGAGAACATGAATAGTAGTGGGTGGTAGAGAGAGAGAGATGAATAGTAGTGGTAGTGGGTGGTAGAGAGAGAACATGAATAGTAGTGGGTGGTAGAGAGAGAGAGATGAATAGTAGTGGGTGGTAGAGAGAGAGAGATGAATAGTAGTGGGTGGTAGAGAGAGAACATGAATAGTAGTGGGTGGTAGAGAGAAAGAGATGAATAGTAGTGGGTGGTAGAGAGAGAGAGATGAATAGTAGTGGTAGTGGGTGGTAGAGAGAGAGAGAACATGAATAGTAGTGGGTGGTAGAGAGAGAGAGAACATGAATAGTAGTGGGTGGTAGAAAGAGAGAACATGAATAGTAGTGGGTGGTAGAGAGAGAACATGAATAGTATGGGTGGTAGAGAGAGAGAGAACATGAATAGTATTGGGTGGTAGAGAGAGAGAGACCATGAATAGTATTGGGTGGTAGAGAGAGAGAGAACATGAATAGTATTGGGTGGTAGAGAGAGAGAGAACATGAATAGTATTGGGTGGTAGAGAGAGAGAGAGAAAACATGAATAGTAGTGGGTGGTAGAGAGAGAGAGAGAGAACATGAATAGTAGTGGGTGGTAGAGAGAGAGAGAGAGAACATGAATAGTAGTGGGTGGTAGAGAGAGAGAGAGAACATGAATAGTAGTGGGTGGTAGAGAGAGAGAGAGAGAGAACATGAATAGTGGTGGGTGGTAGAGTGAGAGAGAGAACATGAATAGTGGTGGGTGGTAGAGTGAGAGAGAGAACATGAATAGTGGTGAGTGGTAGAGAGAGTGAGAGAACATGAATAGTGGTGGGTGGTAGAGAAAGAGAGAACATGAATAGTAGTGGGTGGTAGAGAGAGAGAGAACATGAATAGTAGTGGGTGGTAGAGAGAGAGAGAACATGAATAGTAGTGGGTGGTAGAGAGAGAGAGAACATGAATAGTAGTGGGTGGTAGAGAGAGAGAGAGAACATGAATAGTAGTGGGTGGTAGAGAGAGAACATGAATAGTATGGGTGGTAGAGAGAGAGAGAACATGAATTGTATTGGGTGGTAGAGAGAGAGAGACCATGAATAGTATTGGGTGGTAGAGAGAGAGAGAACATGAATAGTATTGGGTGGTAGAGAGAGAGAGAACATGAATAGTATTGGGTGGTAGAGAGAGAGAGAACATGAATAGTATTGGGTGGTAGAGAGAGAGAGAGAGAGAACATGAATAGTAGTGGGTGGTAGAGAGAGAGAGAGAGAGAACATGAATAGTAGTGGGTGGTAGAGAGAGAGAGAACATGAATAGTAGTGGGTGGTAGAGAGAGAGAGAGAGAGAGAGAACATGAATAGTGGTGGGTGGTAGAGTGAGAGAGAGAACATGAATAGTGGTGGGTGGTAGAGTGAGAGAGAGAACATGAATAGTGGTGGGTGGTAGAGAGAGTGAGAGAACATGAATAGTGGTGGGTGGTAGAGAAAGAGAGAACATGAATAGTAGTGGGTGGTAGAGAGAGAACATGAATAGTAGTGGGTGGTAGAGAGAGAGAGAACATGAATAGTATTGGGTGGTAGAGAGAGAGAGAACATGAATAGTAGTGGGTGGTAGAGAGAGAGAGAACATGAATAGTAGTGGGTGGTAGAGAGAGAGAGAACATGAATAGTAGTGGGTGGTAGAGAGAGAGAGAACATGAATAGTAGTGGGTGGTAGAGAGAGAGAGAACATGAATAGTAGTGGGTGGTAGAGAGAGAGAGAACATGAATAGTAGTGGGTGGTAGAGAGA
Source organism: Oncorhynchus masou masou (assembly GCF_036934945.1). Lineage (NCBI taxonomy): Eukaryota > Metazoa > Chordata > Actinopteri > Salmoniformes > Salmonidae > Oncorhynchus > Oncorhynchus masou. Next base: position 210,624 of record NW_027015233.1, read on the forward strand.
GAGAGAACATGAATAGTAGTGGGTGGTAGAGAGAGAGAACATGAATAGTATTGGGTGGTAGAGAGAGAGAACATGAATAGTATTGGGTGGTAGAGAGAGAGAGAGAACATGAATAGTAGTGGGTGGTAGAGAGAGAGAACATGAATAGTAGTGGGTGGTCAATTATTCCACTCTGTATGTGAACGTTGTGTCATTTAGAAAAGTCATGGAGTTGTCTTGGTGTCTCGGAAAACAGTTGGTTATCAATGTAGTTTATTGACTACGTTGTCCTACCCACCTACTCACCTCCTTTTAACCACAAGGTTGCTTCTCCTCAGACCTTCAATGTTTTGATTTATTTTTATACCAGAAATCAAATTCAATTCAATGTGTTTTGAGTACAAGGAATCAAGGAAAGATCAATTGAGGGAGCCCTGGCCCAACTTTTTGCATTACGTGACTGCTGTTAGTTTCTGTCAAACAGATAAATGACAGAGAGACATGCCCCAACATCACACCCCTTCTCGACATCGTTTTTGTCCTTTGCACCTGTGGTTCTCCATAAATGAGTGCACGTTCAGACTCACACCACATGCATCTTGCAAAGCGAGCTAGGGGTTAGGAGCTAGGGGTTAGGAGCTAGGGGTTAGGAGCACATCAGACAGCAAACAGTTGCCCTAGAAACATCCCATTCCTCTGCACATCCTAAATGGCCTTTGATATGATATTCATAACGTTGTTGTTACATAACGCGAATAATAACCGCTTGTACAGAAAGCAACTAGGAGGACTCTGTTATGGTCACGGGAAAGTGGTAGTTTGTGTGTCCGTGCTAATATAGAATACGTCCCAAATGGCACAATCACTACATATAGAATATAGTGCCATTTGGGACGCAATTAGGCTATACTTCAGTAGCTAGTCAGTAGTACCTACAACCTCGGGATCAGCGACAATCAGCTATTGAGTACTAGCTGGGGGGAAAGAGAGTACCACGAAACAAGCCAGGAGAATGTTGAAATAATTCTCCATGTGAAGCAGAGAGAGAACCGAGTGAACAACGATAGCTAACTAACGTTATCTAGTTCTGTTTTAGATGTAACAACAGTACCCGGTCAGGTGCCCATTCGTGTATGTTCAACATCCGTCCGGAACAGCTGACAAAATAGCGAACAGGGAGAGAGAAAGAGCGACACAAACAAGCACTAATAAATAGATATTGTTGACTAGCTATCTGCTTGTTTTCGTTCCAGACCTAGGGCTTTAAAAACAACGGAAGTTCATACCTTCTATCGATCTAGATGCGTTTCTGGCGTCATTCACGTGAGGCCGGCAGGTGGACAAAATACCGAGCAAGACAAATTCATGCATTTAGAATTTGTTTATCCCAATATTTCAAAAGCTTTCCCCAAGTCAGATCAGTCCCCCCACTCGACAACCGGATGGACTGTCGGGCACTTCCTATAAAAACACGTTTGTCGCGGGAGTTGACGGGAAATGTAGTTCCTACTAAAGATATTGCTCGACATTGCAAGAGGTGTCGAGTTAAAAAAAATGTAACATTTGTTTAATGTTCTAGCTAGTCTTAACGTGTCTGTCGTTTGAAAATTAAATCAACAACCCTAGTAGGTCACGTTTCAATATCCATCAATAGTACTTGGAAAATGTTACCAAAACTTATATACATGTGTTTTAGCTCGCTAACCAGATTATCACTAAAATAGCTAACAAGCTAATGTTGTTATCCACGGTCCGTCCCACTTGCAGCACAACGGTATCCTATGCTTTCCACTGTTTCAAAATGACCTCGCCTTATTTCGTTGAGAGTACCGCGGTCATCACTCGGAGCGGTGACAAGACCGTGCCCCGTGCCGGTTTAGCCACGACGTTAAAAACTAGGATGGAGAGGAGAGTGTTGAGGGCGCACGTGAAACAGGAGGAAGACGATTCGAGCGTATCAAATCAGAGTTTGGGACGAGACGTTTCAGGTATGAATCCGTTTTATCAAAACATTGCCCTTCTGACATTTACAAACTGAGACAATGTCTTGCTGCATCATTGAGGGACTTACAGATGGGACAAGCTGTAGCCTAAAACAACAACTAAGAGATGACGACAGTCTTCAGAGAAAGAGAGCCTATGGCCTGGCTATATGCACACAGTCTGAATACACCCATAATATCTTTGACACAGGTGACGATGACGTCTACTACTTCCTGTATGTTCAGTTGTTCTGTACATGAAGAATGTGACATCATTTCTGTATGCCTCAGAATGTTCAGCACACCTCATCACTCAACTTCTGTCCCCCGCCCCTACTTTACCTTGCAGATATTGGCTCTTCTAGGTTCCGTCACTCATCCATCGGCCAATCACAAGCTGAGCCAGACAAAGCCCTGTCCCTGTTACCACTGGCACCCATCCTGCGTAGGAGGCGGGGCCAGGTGAAGTTGGAATATGATGGGAAGGAGGAGCCTAAACACTGGGAGCCTCCTGATTGGAGCAAGCAGCTGGGTCATGTGCGTCAGATGAGGAGCGCCAGGGACGCGCCTGTTGACCTCATGGGGGCGGAGAAATGCTACGACACACAAGCCCCTGATGAGGTGGGTGAGACCCCACTGGTTTCTGTCTCTCTGTCATACACCCCCCACTACCGCTTTGCCCCCCCCCCCCCCAGCTAACCCCCTGCTGTCTGTCCTACATCCAGCCAATGCTAACCTTTACCCCTACTGCCTCCATCTCTGTTGTCTGCTTGGGTCCGTACCACTACTGTCCAGCCCTATGCTCCTACTGACTCCATCTCTGTTGTCTGCTTGGGTCCGTACCACTACTGTCCAGCCCTATGCTCCTACTGACTCCATCTCTGTCTGCTTGGGCCTGTACCACTACTGTCCAGTCCTATGCCTCTACTGACTCCATCTCTGTTGTCTGCTTGGGTCCGTACCACTACTGTCCAGTCCTATGCTCCTACTGACTCCATCTCTGTCTGCTTGGGTCTGTACCACTACTGTCCAGCCCTATGCCTCTACTGACTCCATCTCTGTTGTCTGCTTGGGTCTGTACCACTACTGTCCAGCCCTATGCTCCTACTGACTCCATCTCTGTTGTCTGCTTGGGTCCGTACCACTACTGTCCAGCCCTATGCTCCTACTGACTCCATCTCTGTTGTCTGCTTGGGTCCGTACCACTACTGTCCAGCCCTATGCCTCTACTGACTCCATCTCTGTTCCCACTGCTACCCAGCCCATAGCTACTCCAACAGCTGTGTCTACGTATCCCCTTGCCCTTGGTTCGTACCCTGCCTCTGCCCAGCTTCAGCCGAACCCTGCCTCTGCCCCTGTACAGGAACCTGAACCCGTCTATACCAACCACAATGCCCTTCTCCTGTGGGGTTACTCCATTACAATTTACATGATGATTTACATTACAATTTACTTTAAGATTAAGATTCCCCACCTTCCTTCCTCTCCCCTCCTCTCTCCCCCTCTTACCTCCCCACCTTCCTTCCTCTCCCTCCACTCTCCCCCTCTTACCTCCCCACCTTCCTTCCTCTCCCCTCCACTCTCCCCCTCTTACCTCCCCACCTTCCTTCCTCTCCCCTCTTACCTCCCCACCTTCCTTCCTCTCCCCTCAACTCTCCCCCTCTTACCTCTCCACCTTCCTCTCCCCTCCTCTCTCCCCCTCTTACCTCCCCACCTTCCTTCCTCTCCCCCTCTTACCTCCCCACCTTCCTTCCTCTCCCCTCAACTCTCCCCCTCTTACCTCTCCACCTTCCTCTCCCCTCCTCTCTCCCCCTCTTACCTCCCCACCTTCCTTCCTCTCCCCTCTTACCTCCCCACCTCTTACCTCCCCACCTTCCTTCCTCTCCCCTCCTCTCTCCTCCTCTTACCTCCCCACCTTCCTTCCTCTCCCCCTCTTACCTCCCCACCTTCCTTCCTCTCCCCTCCACTCTCCCCCTCTTACCCCCCACCTTCCTTCCTCTCCCCTCCTCTCTCCCCCTCTTACCTCCCCACCTTCCTTCCTCTCCCCTCCTCTCTCCCCCTCTTACCTCCGCACCTACACCCTGGCCACTGCCTCCACCCCCCCCTCTCTCCGCTCCCTCATCCTCTCCGGGTCAGAGGTGGATCAGCCCCTGCTACCCCCTGCTCCGTGCCGTCCACACATTCTTCCCCGGTATTATGAACCTCCTGTTGACCTACCAAGAGACCGCTTCCTGCCTCGGCTCCTCCCTCTCCCGCGCCCTCACCTTCCCAGAGTTCGCCCTAGCCTTCTCCTGCTTCACAGAGGTTGTGACTTCAGTCCACCCTGCCGGGCAGAGGGAGCTCAACGGTTACCTGTCCGTCGTCTCTGACCTGATCTACACCTGGGGCGGAGACCTGATCTACACCTGTGGCGTAGAGCCCTGATCTACACCTGTGGCGTAGAGACCTGATCTACACCTGTGGGGTAGAGACCTGATCTACACCTGTGGCGGAGACCTGATCTACACCTGGGGCGGAGACCTGATCTACACCTGTGGCGTAGAGACCTGATCTACACCTGTGGCGTAGAGACCTGATCTACACCTGTGGGGTAGAGACCCGATCTACACCTGTGGGGTAGAGACCTGATCTACACCTGTGGCGTAGAGACCTGATCTACACCTGTGGCGTAGAGACCTGATCTACACCTGTGGGGTAGAGACCCGATCTACACCTGTGGCGTAGAGACCTGATCTACACCTGTGGCGTAGAGACCTGATCTACACCTGTGGGGTAGAGACCCGATCTACACCTGTGGGGTAGAGACCTGATCTACACCTGTGGGGTAGAGACCTGATCTACACCTGTGGCGTAGAGACCTGATCTACACCTGTGGCGTAGAGACCTGATCTACACCTGTGGCGTAGAGACCTGATCTACACCTGTGGCGTAGAGACCTGATCTACACCTGTGGGGTAGAGACCCGATCTACACCTGTGGCGGAGACCTGATCTACACCTGTGGCGGAGACCTGATCTACACCTGTGGCGTAGAGACCTGATCTACACCTGTGGCGGAGACCTGATCTACACCTGTGGCGGAGACCTGATCTACACCTGTGGCGTAGAGACCTGATCTACACCTGTGGCGGAGACCTGATCTACACCTGTGGGGTAGAGACCCGATCTACACCTGGGGGGCTGAGACCCGATCTGGACCCGTGGGGCGGAGACCCGATCTACACCTGGGGGGCGGAGACCCGGTCTGGACCCGGGGGGCGGAGACCCGATCTACACCTGGGGCGGAGACCCGATCTACAAGTAATGTAGGAGGTTGAGGGAGCTCCGCTCTCCCCCCCCCCAAAATACCCCTGAATGTAGTCAATTGGGGCAAAATAGGCCCCCTAAATTGACCAAGTATTTTTTTTTTTCTCCCCACCGCTGTAGGTTCTCTGCCCACTGTGCTGCTGTACTGCAGCAGCTCGACCAGCAGGTCTACTGGGGGTTAGAAACCAGCAGATGTACTTCCAGGTCATTACTGGTCACAAACCTCTCACCTGCGGCAGGTGTAACTCACTGGAGCACGAGACGTTTCACTGTCTGTCAAAGACCACAGGGTCGAGCTCTGATACTGGTCAGGATCTATGTAGGTCTATGTAGTACTGGTCAGGGTCTATGTAGGCCTATGTAGTACTGGTCAGGGTCTATGTAGGCCTATGTAGTACTGGTCAGGATCTATGTAGGTCTATGTAGTACTGTCAGGATCTATGTAGGTCTATGTAGTACTGGTCAGGATCTATGTAGGTCTATGTAGTACTGGTCAGGATCTATGTAGGTCTATGTAGTACTGGTCAGGATCTATGTAGGTCTATGTAGTACTGGTCAGGATCTATGTAGGTCTATGTAGTACTGGTCAGGATCTATGTAGGTCTATGTAGTACTGGTCAGGATCTATGTAGTACTGGTCAGGATCTATGTAGGTCTATGTAGTACTGGTTAGGGTCTATGTAGGTCTATGTAGTACTGGTCAGGGTCTATGTAGTACTGGTCAGGATCTATGTAGGTCTATCTAGTACTGGTCAGGATCTATGTAGGTCTATGTAGTACTGGTCAGGGTCTATGTAGGTCTATCTAGTACTGGTCAGGATCTATGTAGGTCTATGTAGTACTGGTCAGGGTCTATGTAGGTCTATGTAGTACTGGTCAGGATCTATGTAGGTCTATGTAGGACCTGATGAAGGATTATGTATTGGTAATGCCACGATGTAACACTGGTCATGACGATATGTAACACTGGTCATGACAATATGTAACACACAAAGGGCTGAATCCTGACACATACAGTATGTTGTCTGTGCCAATCACACAAACTCCTTTTCCACGGCTGGTGGTGACTGTTTCCTGTAGGACGTTAGAACACACAGAGGTAGTAGCAGGGTTCCACCAGTAGAACTAAATGAACGCTGCAGGTAGAACACACAGAGGTAGTAGCAGGGTTCCACCAGTAGAACTAGATGAACCCTGCAGGTAGAACAGTAGAACACACAGAGGTAGTAGCAGGGTTCCACCACTAGATGAACCCTGCAGGTAGAACAGCAGAGTGCCCATCAGAGGTGGAGGGGTTCTCCAGAGCAGGGTCAGAAGGCTGTAGATCTGATTTCTGTTCCAGGATCAAGGTGAGATACATCCAGCACTATAAAAGGAGGCTGTAGATCTGATTTCTGTTCCAGGATCAAGGTGAAATACATCCAGCACTATAAAAGGAGGATGTAGAACTGCTGTCACTGGATATGATTTGTTATGAGCTTATGAAACAAACAGTGCAAAAGTGTTGGAGATGGGAGATGGGCCGAGCTCGCTGGGGTGTATTCATTAGGAGCCAAACAGAACTAGGCAGGACTTAGCTGCATTTGTCCAATAGAAACACTTGATTTCGCTGCAGTACGTTTTCCGTTGGAAAACTTTTTGCTACAGTGTGCGACTAATTTAATACATCCCAAGCTGTTTTCATGAGGCCAGTTCAATCAGGCTTTACCACCATGACAGACAAGGATATAAAAGTTAGATGTCACGTGACATGTTGGTTATGCACACCTGTTCTCCCACCAGGAGTGATGAGTCAACCTCCTTCTGAGAGTGGAGACCTCTGTAGAAACTGTACACCTACTGAACACTCCATTTTAACACAAGGCAGTGCATAAGAGGCACACGAGCAAGGAGATACTGTTGGTTATGTAATGTATGTGGACACCTGCTCATTGAACATCTTGTTCCAAAATCATGGGCTTTTTATATTGAGTTGATCCCCCTCCTTTGCTGCTATAACAGCCTCCACTCTTCTGGGAAGGCTTTCCACTAGATGTTGGAACATTGCTGCAGGGACTTGCAGCCAAGAGAGCATTAGTGAGGTTGGGCACTGATGTTGGGCGATTAGGCCTGGTTTGCAGTCGGCGTTTCAATTCATTACAAAGGTGTTCGATGGGGTTGAGGTCAGGGCTATGTGCATGCCAGTCAAGTTCTTCCACATTGATCCACACTCTGTATGGGCCTCGCTTTGTGCACGGAGACATTGTCATACTGAAACAGGAAAGGGCCTTCCCCTAACTGTTGCCACATAATTAGAAGCACAGAATCGTCTAGAATGTCATTATATGCTGTAGCATTGAGATTTCCCTTCACTAGAACTAAGGGGCCCGATCCATTAAAAACAGCCCCAGACCGTTATTCTTCCTCCACCAAACTTTACAGTTGGCACTATGCATTAGGGCAGGTAGCGTTTTCCTGGCATCCGCCAAACCCAGGTTCGTCCATCTGGACGGCCAGATGGTGAAGTGTGATTCATCACTCCAGGGAACGCGTTTCCGCTGCTCCAGAGTCCAATGGTGGAGAGCTTCACACCACTCCAGCCGACGCTTGGCATTGCACATGGTGATGCTTAGCCATGGAAACCCATTTCATGAAGCTCCTGACGAACAGTTCTTGTGCTGAATATGAATATGACTTTCGCAAAGCGGATCCTGTGTTCTGCCTTTCACCCAGGACAACGGAATGGATCCCAGCCGGCGACCCAAAAAAACGACTTTGTAAAAGAGGGAAACGAGGCGGTCTTCTGGTCAGACTCCGGAGACGGGCACATCGTGCACCACTCCCTAGCATTCTTCTCGCCAATGTCCAGTCTCTTGACAACAAGGTTGATGAAATCCGAGCAAGGGTAGCATTCCAGAGGGACATCAGAGACTGTAACGTTCTTTGCTTCACGGAAACATGGCTCACTGGAGAGACGCTATCGGAGTCGGTGCAGCCAGCTGGTTTCTCCACGCATCGCATAGCCAGATTAAAGACTCTCTCCCCTCCCCTCCTCATCAAGTGAGGCATTACCAGGTCCTGGTCTCTCTAAAGTTGTCTAGCCAGATTAAAGACTCTTTCCCCTCCTCCTCATCTCTTCCACCAGGTGCGACGTTACCAGGTGCTGGTGTCTCTGATGTTGTCAAGCCAGACAAGGGACCAGGTGACCAGTGCGGCTCTGCAGAGACTCAGGGCTCATGGCTGTACAGTGGACAACATAGTCAACACTGACGATGACACACTGGGACAACTCATCTACCCTGTTGGCTTCTGGAGGGTAACGCACACTGTACACTGCCTTCACAAAGTATTCACACCCCTTGACTTTTTCCCACATTTTGTTGTGTTACAAAGTGGGATTAAAATGGATTAAATTGTGGGGGTTATTGGTTGTTGTTCATTGCTAGACAACCATTAGGTCTTGCCATATATTTTTTGATATTTAAGTCAATTGTAATTCGGCCACTCAGGAACATTAACTGTCTTCTTGGTAAGCAACTCCAGTGTAGATTTGGCCCTGTGTTTTAGGTTATTGTCCTGCTGAAAGATGAATTCATCTGCCAGGGTCTGCTGGAAAGCAGACTGAAGCAGGTTTTCCTCCAGGATTTTGCCTGTGCTTAGCTCCATTCTGTTTATTTTATCCTGAAAAACTCTCCTGTCCTTAACAATTAAAAGCATACCCATAACATTATGCAGCCACCACTATCCTTTAAAATATGGAGATTGGTAATCTGTAATATTTTTGAGGCAAATCCAATACAGGGACCTGAGATGTTGAGCCCCTGTGCCGCCCTTATACATTTTCTTCGCCAGATATCTAACTTCCTGGATGAGCTCCAGTCTTTCCTGATCAAAGGCAGCAAAAGATCTTGCACTGCCACCCCTCTTGGGTGAGTCAGTGTCGTCGTCAGCAAAGTCCTTTACCCCAAGTACACGGGCCAGGGCTGGCAGCAGGATCTGTGCGATGAAGGTTACAATTGTCTTGCACAATTTGGCAAGCTGTTCCTTCGTCATCTGTTTTGAACAAACAGAACAAAAGTTCAATGGAACTGTGATGTAAAGTATTCTAGATCGAACAGAATGCATTTGCTCAACATTGTTATTCTTGTCTGTGACTGAATTCAAAGTTTGATGAAGTCTGACAGAGAAATGAACATGAATAACAGAATGACTTGATTCAGGACAAAAAAATGTATTGCTTTGACACATTTTTTGCAGTATTACTTTAGTGACTTGTTGCAAACAGGATGTATGTTCTGGAGTATTTGTATTCTGTACTGGCTTCCTTCTTTTCGCTTGGTCATTTATGTTGGTATTGTGGAGTAACTACAATGTTATTGATCCATCCTCAGTGTTTTATCACAGCCATTAAACTTAGTCACCATTTGTCTCATGGTGAAATCCCTGAGCAGTTTCCTTCCTCTCCGGCAACTGAGTTGGGAAGGACGCCTGTATCTTTGTAGTGACTGGGTGTATCGACACACCATCCAAAGTGTAATTAATAACTTCACCATGTTGAAAGAGATATTCGATATCTACTTTTTATTTTTACCCATCTACCAACCCATCTGCTCTACTTTGTGAGACATTGGAAAACATTCCTAGTTTTTGTGGATGAATCTGTGTTTGAAATTCACTGCTCGACTGAGGGACCTTACAGATAATTCTATGTGCGGGGTACAGAGATGAGGCAGTCATTCAAAATCATGTTAAACACTATTATTGCACACAGAGTGAGTCAATGCACTTGTTAAGCTAATATTTCCGCCTGAAATTATTTAGTCTTGCCACAACAAAAGGGTTGAATATTTTACTGAAGACATTTCAGATTTTTAATTATTTTTTTTTTTTTTTAAATATTTAAAAAAATATCCACATTATGGGGTATTGTGGGTAGGCCAGTGACAAATCTCAATGTAATCCATTTTAAATTCAGGCTGTACCACAACACCATGTGGAGGAAGTTAGAATTCAGGCTGTACCACAACACCATGTGGAGGAAGTTAGAATTCAGGCTGTACCATGTGGAAAAAGTCAAGGGGTGTGAATACTTATGAATAAAACCTTGACATGTCTTCTCTCCTACCCCCCCCTCCTCCAGACCAAGGTGAAGTACCTGAAGCAGACATCAGTGATGCTCCAGAGGGAGTTTGGAGGGGACATCCCTAACACAGTGGAGGGCCTGGTAGGTCTACCTGGAGTAGGACCCAAGATGGCTCACCTGGCCATGGACATCGCCTGGCACCAGGTCTCTGGCATAGGTAGGTATGGCTCATATACAGTTTGAAGTCGGAAGTTTACATACAGTTTAGCCAAATATAAAAGTTTTTCACAATTCCTGACATTTAATCCTAGTCAAAAATCCCTGTCTTAGGTCAGCTTGGATCACCACTTCATTTTAAGAATGTGAAATGTCAGAATAATAGTAGAGAGAATTATTTATTTCAGCTTTTATTTCTTTCATCACAATCCCAGTGGGTCAGACGTTTACATACACTCAATTAGTATTTGGCAGCATTGCTTTTAAATTGTTTAACTTGGGTCAAACATTTCAGGTAGTCTTCCACAAGCTTCCCACAACAAGTTGGGTGAATTTTGGCCCATTCCTGCTGACAGAGCTGGTGTAACTGAGTCAGGTTTGTAGGCCTCCTTGCTCGCACACACTTTTTCAGTTCCTCCCTCACATTTTCTATAGGATTGAGTTCAGGGCTTTGTAATGGCCACTCCAATACCTTGACTTTGTTGTCCTTAAGCCATTTTGCCACAACTTTGGAAGTATGCTTGAGGTCATTGTCCATTTGGAAGACCCATTTGTGACCAAGCTTTAACTTTCTAACTGATATCTTGAGATGTTGCTTCAATATATCCACCTAATTGTCCATCCTCATGATGTCATCTATTTTGTGAAGTACACCAGTCCCTCCTGCAGCAAAGCACCCCCACAACATAATGCTGCCACCCCCGTGCTTCAAGGTTGGGATGGTGTTCTTCGGCTTGCAAGCCTCCCCCTTTTTCCTCCAAACATAACAATGGTCATTATGGCCAAACGGTTATATTTTTTTTTCATCAGACCAGAGGACATTTCTCCAAAAAGTACGATCTTTGTCCCCATGTGCAGTTACAAACCGTAGTCTGGCTTTTTCTATGGTGGTTTTGGAGCAGTGGCTTCTTCCTTGCTGAGCGGCCTTTCAGGTTATGTTGATATAGGACTCGTTGTACTGTGGATATAGATACTTTTGTACCTGTTTCCTCCATCATCACAAGGTCCTTTGCTGCTGTTCTGGGATTGGTGCGAAAAGAGCAAGTCAAAGTACGTTCATCTATAGAAGACAGAACGCGTCTCCTTCCTGAGCGGTATGACGGCTGCGTGGTCCCATGGTGTTTATACTTGCGTACTATTGTTTGTACAGATGAATGTGGTACCTTCAGGCGTTTGGAAATTGCTCCTAAGGATGAACCTGACTTGTGGAGGTCTACAATTTTTTTCTGAGGTCTTGGCTGATTTCTTTTGATTTTCCCATGATGTCAAGCAAAGGGGCACTGAGTTTGAAGGTAGGCCTTGAAATACATCCACAGGTACACCTCCTATTGACTCAAATAATGTCAATTAGCCTATCAGAAGCTTCTAAAGCCATGACATTTTCTGGAATTTTCCAAGCTGTTTCAAAGAATAGTCAAGTTAGTGTATGTAAACTTCTGACCCACTGGAATTGTGATGCAGTGAATAAGTTAAATAATCTGTCGGTAACAATTGTTGGAAAAATTGTTGTTGGAAAAATTACATGTAGAAAGTAGATGTCCTAACCGACTTGCCTAAACTGTAGTTAGTTAATTAACAAGACATTTGTGGAGTATTTGAAAAACAAGTTTTAATGACTCCAATCAAAGTGTATGTACATTTCTGACATCAACTGTAGGACTACAAATCCCATACTCTAGTCTGCATGTTGTGAGGTCTGATGTTGTGCAGAGTTGTAGTTCTATTGTGGGCGTCTTATAATGGGATAGTTTTTCTATTGTTTGTGTGTGAGTAGGCGTGGACACACACGTCCACCGTATCTCCAACAGGCTGGGATGGACGAGAGGTGGGACCAAGCACCCAGAGGAGACACGCAAGGCCCTGGAAGACTGGTTACCAAGGTGACACCACCACTTCCTCTACCCCATCAGGTCACTCGTTGACCAATCAGATCCCTTACAGCAGGAAAGAGAAACATTTTGCCTTGTGATTTCTGTCCGACATGATTGATGAAGATGGCGATTGTTGATCTTCCTCTCTCTTCCCCGACTCAGGGATCTATGGAGTGAGATCAACTGGTTGCTGGTGGGGTTTGGTCAACAGGTGTGTCTACCTGTCAATCCTCTCTGCTCCGTGTGTCTGAACCAGCACAGCTGCCCCTCTGCCCACCAAGCCTCCCCAGCCAAGAGGACTAAAGCTGGGTCACCTCGCTCACCACACTCCCCCAAGACCTCCAGGGTCAAGCTGGAGCCTGGTTCTCTTGGTTTGGGGTTACCACCCCCCTCCTTCTCAACCACACCGGTCAAAGAGGAACCTCTGGCTACCGCCCTCTCCCCTCCTGCCCAGAAAGAGGAAGTCGAAATCCAAAACCTTCTCTCCATGATACAACAGAAGAGGGTAGCATCCCTTTAGAGATGTAGGGACCGTATCCCAATTCTCTCTCCTTCCTCCCAAAGTGTGCTTGTCACTTCCCTTGACTGATTTGAAATGAGCGGTACTAGAGATATGGTGGTATTCACTTCTTTAGTGGGAAGACCATTTTTGGACCGAATTTCTGTGGACTCACAACACCCCAAAACTAAACCTTCACATTTTTACTTCAACTAATAAATACTTTTTCAAATGATCTCAAACACATTTGTATATTGTCCAATACAATAATCGTCACTTAATGTTTAGTTCCCGAAACATAGCGACCTGACAATTTATCCTTCAACTAGGCAAGTCAGTTAAGAACAAATTCTTATTTACAATGACAGCCTAGGAACAGTGGGTTAACTGCCCTGTTCAGGGGCAGAACGGGGGATTCGATTTAGCAAACTTTAGGTTACTGGCCCAACGCCCTAACCACTAGGCTACCTACAATACTTGCAGATATACCAGAGTGACTAAGATGTGTAGGGGTCAGAGGTCCATTTGGAATTAACAATGCGAGTGTAAAACACCCTGTTACTCAGAGCCACAAGGGATTGAGTTCCCCCAGGAGACGACAGGGTGGTTTGGTGACCACTGCCTTACTGGATCCAACTGACTGTCAGGGTCCTAATCTGAGTTTATGGGTAGAATACACGTGATATCATTGTACCCATAACATCAGGGTTGACTTCAGTGGTCACTATTATCCATTAATATACATGCAACAACTTCAATGATTTTACAGAGTTACAGTTCATACAAGGAACACAGTCAATTGAAATAAATGAGGCCCTAATCTATGGATTACATTTGACTGGGCAGGAGTACAGCCATGTGAGAGCATAGGCCCACCCACTGAGCCAGACAATCAGAATGAGCCCCCCTCCCCCGATAAGGCTTTACTACAGCCAGAAATACTGCAGGTCCATCAGCTGCCAGGTGGCTGGTCTCAGACGATGCTGCAGGTGAAGCCGGATGTTGAGTTCCTGGGCTGGCAGGATTACAATTCCTGGTCGTGAGGCCGGTTGGAAGTACTGGCACATTCTTTACAAATGACTTTGATGTGGGAAACTGTAGAGAAATGACTCAATTATCTGGCAACCGCTCTGGCAGACATTTCTGCAGTAAGCATGCCAATTGCACGCGCCCTCAACTTGACAGCTGTGGAATTGCTACAAAAATGCACATTTTAGTGCGGCCTCGTTGTCCTCAGCACAAGGTGAACACGTGTCATCAGCCCCACCTGTCAAGTGGATGGATTATCTTGGAAAAGTCTAAATGCTCAAATTTGAGCGCTTTCTTCATGCGTATGGGACATTTCATTTCAGCTCATGGAACAATTTACATGGTGATATGTGTTCACTATTGTTTAAGAATTGCTGAGTACTGGCCAATCAAAAGGGCTTGCTAAATCTTCTGAACCGAAACAGCTAGTATTGTACCGCCGTCGAAAGTAGAGCGATCGCTTAGTTGACTGTACATGCTGAGCTGTCAGTCAACCCAGAACATTCTGTCCCATTGTCAGGTCACAAACACTGCTTTTCACAGCTACTCTTAATCCCAGTATGTTTGCATACTAAAGTCTACGAACGAGATGCGAGTCGTGTTGTCATTAGGGCTCTAGAGTATCTGTTGGGTCGTCAATCTCATTGATTTGTGAGGCATTTACCACCACATCTTGCCTTGTCCACACCATTCATCAGGAAGTCATAACCAGGACTCAATACCTTGTAAGAAGTTTATATCATTTAGTGGTAAAAAGTCCTGACCCATTCCCTGATGAGAAGCAGGCCTTCACAACTACAGGGGTCCATGTCACAGACTGAGGAGCAAAAGAGATGACAACCCAAAGTTGCGTACAACATTTACACATTTGTACAGTTGGCGACCCTGATTAACAGCACAGATGGAAACTACACCTCCAGAGAGCTGCTCTGTTCACTGGACCCAATCACATTGCTTAATGTACCCCAGGATGAACACCACTGCCTCAATATTCACCTCACTGCTCAGAGACAAAATCACTCCAGAAAAGGGTTCCAATGAAACACTTTATTTCAAGATCCATAGTTTTTGAAAGACGTCTCAATGGTTGCAGGTGTGCCATCAACGTCATCTTCCATCTGTCGAGGAGCAAAGACATTTAATGAAATCCTTTAGCAAACTGACCAGCATTTAAATTAAAGGAAGACTGGCTCCCTAAATCACGTATAGTACACAAGTCAGCACCAATAACTCCAGATTTCAAGTAGCTCACCAGCTCGGAAGCCCTACTTGCAAGGGAAGACGTATTCTGTCTCAGCCTGGTCACCTGTAACCGTAAGACAGCTTCGTCTCAATAAATGAAAACAAGTTGACCAAATGTTCCTCAGAAGAGGGGGGGGAATAAATCATGTTTTGGGGAGGGTTAGTAGAGTAACTTACTTGGCTGGTAGTAGTCATAGATCTTGACCACTGCTGGCTTTAGATTCTGTACTGGGAGCTCCTGTATGATGTCCAGGGTGATGCAGAAAGGAAGTAATGTCAGCTGTTGGGAGAAAAAAAAACATATGGGTCATTAAATGATCAAAGCAGAAGTTACTGTACATCAAAATATATTATGTTTAAATGAAGCCCATTATATGAAGTGCCATGTGAATGGTTTCAAACTGATAGATGGTTTTCACCTCACCTCTGTCAAGTACATTAACACATGGTCATCTTTGATATCAACACGATCCACTTGACTTGAACCCCTCAGCTGTGAAGACAAGTCATTAATATTGCATGGACAAAGAAACATCATCCTTAAACAAAGGGACCTCCATGGATAAATGTCACAACAACTCACCCTCCCCAAAGAGTCTGGATCTGGAGAAAACCCAGAGAGCATTTTCAAATCCACTATAATCATATTGGTGGTGAGCTCCTTTCCATGATATCTGAGAAAAAGATGATTGACAACTGATTTTAATAATCAAATGCTTGGATTATTTTAGCCATAAAGACCAGAGAAGCAGATACGACTGATCCAAGCCGAGGTCCCAACTATTAGGTCAATAACCGATACAGGTATAACAAAACTAATTCATTTGGGTCAAACCCATTCTGCAAGTCACGCTCCAAGACACATTTAAAAGAATTCATACACATATGTCCTTCATTCTGACCGAGACTGGAGCTTCAGCGTGACTCTGGGTCTCAAAGACTTCCTGTTGCAGTCCACCTCTGGAGTCACCTGGACACTGAGCGTTGTGCTTCTGGTAGGAGTAGGGACGTTGTAGCGGAGCGCCACCTGGGATAGAGAAGAGGAAGTCAGGGAAACCATCCTGTCCGAATACAAACATTTTATGAGCCGGAAGAAACAGCTTCCCTGTAATGTGTATTAAAGTGCATCTTGCGCCACAGGACTGGAGGAGAGATGTGTATTCACTGACCTGCACTGAGGCACAAGCACTGCCCTGCACTTCAACGCTGTACTTCCCTTCTGTGTCCTGCAGCGCCCTCTCCTGGTACAGAAGCTTGTTGTTTTGGTTCACATGGAAGAGGCACCGGTCCCCACTGGGAGACCTTACAGTCACTGTGCTGGCTCCTCCTCTACTGAACACCCTGGTGGAGTAGAGAGCCAGGGCCTGGAGGGCCACCACCGTGTCCTAGACATGCAGACCACAGGACAATCAGTTCAAAATGAAGAGACCATTTTAAAGGATAGAATATTTCTCACATTGAACAGTTGCTAAAGTGACAAAATCCCAATTCCATCCATTACGATGATGGTTTCTAGGCTCTATCAGTGAGCCTCACCAGGTTGGACATGAACACATGCCCTGTGGTCTGATACAAGTCAATGTTTGTACGACTGCACCATTTCAGACCGCTGGTGTTTAGGAAGTATACCTGGGTGGAAGAGAAGCCTCCGTAGGCGTTCTGCTGCCTCACTAGCCACCTGACGATGCGGGAGGCGTAGCCCAGGTCAGAGGTAGACCGAGAAGAGGCGCCGAGGGACGCCAGCAGAACGTAGGAGCTGATCTCCACCTCCAGGGAGGGTGAGGTCTCCGAGGAGGACTGTGACCAGTGCAGGAGACCCCCTGAGGGTTGAGGAGCACTCACCAGAATAAGGACTAGTTTATTCATCCTAATACAGACTACACAATACAAAGTTCTGACCTCCCCAATTCATGTCCAAAACTATTTTAGTAGCAAGAGTATTTTTTTTTCTCTTCTTAACCATAATTTAAAATTAATTATTTTATTGGGCCTCTCTGGAGTGCCAGATGGTCTGCACTTTTAGGAGTACTCCATTATCCAGGCATGCTCAATCAAGGCAAGACAGCGCTACCAGGATATAGCTCACCCTCTTGAAATGAGATGGTGTCGAGGTGCTGCAGAAGCCGGGCCCGTGTCTCCATGTCACCTGCCAGGGTGAAGGTGTAGGCCAGCAGAGCAGTAGCGTAGGTGTTGGACAAATCACTGGTGGAGTTCTTCAGGCAAGACAAGCTGTGGTCCACAACAGGATCCTAGAGCACAGAATGACAGCAGCACATTAAAAGCCGGCCCGGTCCCAGATCAGTTTGGACTGGGTTCCATTCAACTTGCTGTTCTGGGGCCTCAGGCAGTTCAAATTGTTGATTATAGGGAACACTTTTTGCTGAGGAACGGGATTGTTTTTCCTTGTACATTTTATTACATTTGTAAAGGGTATAATTTGTGTATATGCAGAGGTCCCCTGCTAAAGAGGCATGGCAATCTAAAAATAAAGCTGAAAAATCAAACAGATCTGAGACCAGACAGCACATTTCCTTTCTCACTTTACAGTAGCATACTGTTAAGGGAATTTTTATCAATGACTAATTATGTATACATTTCAATCAGGACTGACTAATCAGAATACTAAATGTTACTATACATGTATGAGTTTTCATTCTTGATCCCAGTACTGAAAATAATGTGTGTGAACGTGGGCAAAAGTTAGAACAATGACAGTCTGTTCCTTGGTACACTCTCTAGAATGCTTATCTACACTGACTGGCCTTGACACTGGTAGAAAAACCCCAAAAAACCCTTGAGCAAAGAAGAGACGGAACATTTAGAAAACGCTGATGTAATTTTCAGTTTATAACCTGTGGTAAAATGTGTATGAACTCAGTACTCACTTGAATAAAGGCTGTTAGACTTTTAAGACCAGACTGTCCATTCCTCTAAAATAAGGGTCTTACAAATCATTACGAATTGACAGAGTGTTTAATTTAATTGGGTATTAAAACAGAGGAATTAAATTCCTTCAACACATACGGAGCCTAATCTCAGTAGTAACAGATCTAAGCCCATTCTTTGTTATTTCATAGGCTACTTGCAGAGAAATTACTTCACTACGTCGTAGAAGCTGTAAATGACAGTTGATGTAAGACAGATTTCATACAGGAGGCTGAATGATTTGCCTGTAATGACGGTGTGAGAAACGGTTCCGTGGAGTGAAGCTACTTACCGTCACGGACATGTTGAGCTCCAGCATTGAAGCAGTGATGTAAGCCGTCAGTGTGACTTCATCCGTCACTCCACCCTAGAAAACAATGTCAAGACACCAACTGTATCTAGCCTGTTGAAATCAAACTATGGCCGGTCTGACCAAACAGACAATATAAATACCTTCATTCGGTTGTTCAAGAGCTTCCCTAAAGTTCTGAAACAGCCATGTTGGCCTTGTTGACGTTCCAACCAAGTCTTGGATCGCTCCATCGTTGCCGGGTCAACATAGATGAAAGACTGGGCTTTGCCAAAGGATCTCAAGACAAAAGCAGTCAGCCTGAAGGAAGAAGTGGATTCATTTAAAAGCCCTGACATAATATCGTCAAGCTCCATGTCACGACATCACACGTCAGCTGTCCTATCCATCGTCTCCGTGCCAGAGATGCCATTTGATTGGTCAATACGTCATTGAAACAGTGGTTTTTACCAGTAGGTGAAACACAAGCCAAGTACTCACCAGGTGTTCCCCAAGCCTTGTCCAAACGTGCTGTACGCACCATCAGCATTCTTGTAGTTCAGCTGCCTTTGGTAACCTGCCGGTGGGTTTTCATCATCAACGGTGACCAAGCGCTTGTTCTATTCCCAGAGTTGTGCCCAAAACGGCTCCCTATATCTCAGGGCTCTCCAACCCTGTTCACGGAGAGCTACCCTCCAACCAAGTTGTAATTAACCCCATTCAACCAGCTAATTATTAGAAGGGGTTGGAGTGAAAATCTACATACAGGACAGTAACAAGGTTGGAGAGTCCTGCCCTATGTAAGGAATAGGGTGCTATGAGACAGGGTCAATATTCTACCATCAAATGACTTCAGTAGAAAACCATGTGTTGGGTCAGTGATGTTAAGACATTGATATCATCTGTTATGCAGCTCCGCCGTTACTGTGACAGCAGGGTAAACCGTGGAGAAACACTAAAATAGAAAATGAAATCCTCTAATTGGACAAATCCAGCCCGGTTTGTGGATTTGGCATCTTATCAAGACAGATTTTAAGGGACTCTCCTACCACTAGTGAGGAACTTGTTGGCCTTTTCTAGGATGGCTGGCGTGAGCTGCTCCGTGTTCCTCAGGTACTCCAGGATGTAGATATTGGGGGAGAGCAGGGCCATATTCTGCTCCCCGCACCCATACGGCATCTGCAACAGTCCATCCAGGTTGTTGAGGGCCCGACCCAGGATGTCCCCTACAGAGAAACGAGGGACTTCTGTTAGACTGTCCTCTTCAGCAAACAGCAGCATCGTCACTGGAGAAGGGTCGTCTTCCCACCCCTACACAATGGTCTATTTTACCCAGAACCGAGAGGGAAATCCTAGCAGAGCCATCAACCACATTCTGGGGAAGTTGCAGTTCCACCTCCTCCGTCAGAGCTTCTCCTGTGGACACAAAGAAGAGCTGAATGAAGAATCACATCAACCACCGTGAACATTCAACGTTGATTCATTACTGACCAGTAGGACACAGCAACCAGTTGTAGGCGTGGCTCTTCTCTGTTCCCTCAGCCTGGAGGAGGAGAGGGATTCATTTCAGAGGCAGTTCCACTAGACAGTATCTGTGCTACCTAACGTTAGTTCTCCCACAGCAGTAGACCACAAACCTTCACCAGCAGGCTCCTTGTGACCGTGTCAACGCGTCCTCTCTCCGGTACGTTCACAACACCATTGTCACACGCAGTCCGGGACCGGACGGCCGCCGCACTAACAGACACGTTCAAAACCCCTACACAGTACAGCACAGGTTACACAACACCCAGTACGGTGACAGTACACAACTCAGGTTGACATCCATTCTGCCGTTTGAACAGATGAAGACTAACCCAGGACAGAGGGGGCCATTGTCCAACTGAAGGTCTTTCGTCCATTGGCACACAAGCACGAGGAGTGCTGGACATCACGCAAGGCTGTGAGAGTGTAGTCTGAGGAAAGAGCTGGAGTCACAGAAACCTGCCAAAGAGGAACACGGCGTAAGATAACGTGGTACGACAAACAATACAACTCAAGAAACCATCCTGGTGCAGTGTCGTACCATGATGCACTTGGAGAGGTAGTTAAACACAGTGGCCTTAAGCTCAAAGTGCTCTCCCCGGATGACTGAGTAGGGCAGGGTGAGCTCCAGGAAGAAGGGCTGGAAGACCGTGAGCTCCACCAGAGGAGCCAGACCGAAGCCACTGGGGGCCAGGCAGAATACCTCAGTCTCCCAGGTGGTGATGGTGTCTGGGACTGTCAGGGGGACATCTAAAGATCCAGACTCCCTGGAATACAGAGGTCAGAGTTCAAACAGAAAGCCACCAAGTGAGCAATAGAGAAGGACTAATTGCAACAACGTTTGTTGTTACAAATGCATTTAAGCTTTATCTAACCAGGGACACCCATTGAGGTCAAAGGGTCTTTCCTAAGAGAAAGCTGGCCTACAGTTCACAGAGGTTCAGGTTCCTAATCTACACCACTACTGTTTGGATATGAGGCAAGAGCTAAGAGGGCTTTCACCAGAGGTCGGCCTCACTCTGCAGACCACTTACCCAACTTCCACAAGGTCCCAAATCCATGTCTCAGGGAAGAATGTACGGACCGTCTGTATGGGTGGCGGAGGTGGAGCGGCAAGTCCAGCCGCAGCCATTTCAAGTCGAGGACCCGCTGATCCAGGCCCAGCCATATGGCTGTAAGCTACTACCAACACAAAACATGGCCATTAGTGTCAAGTTAAAAATAGACTGAATGCTGCTGGGCTCAGTGAGTGCATGTAGTGTTTAGACCAGTTTAACCAGGCTTTGTTATTCTAGCAAAAGGTGATCCATAACCCAAGATTCATTAGACTTGGCAATGAGAATAAGGGTTGGGAAGGATCTCACCATAGGAGCGATAGTACTGGTTCCCCTGGTAACTGAGGCAGGAAGGTACTCTTATATCCAGGTTAGTCGCTAGCTTCAGTCCCAGTGTCTAGAAATAGCAGAACCAATTTAGTAATAAAAGTCCGTTTTGTCATTCTATTAAGTTTAACACATTGTAACAGTATGGTGACTGATTCTTCCCAGAAAGAAGAAAGAGAGGCTTCAAGTTGAGAAAACAGGGCAGAAATATTTACCTGAAAAACTGCGTAAGGATCATTTGTCTGCTCAGACGGTCCATATGGGTGTGGTATTATGGATCTCCTTGGTCTAACGCGTAAACATGCTGCTGGATCTTCAAGCTCGTAGGGAATATAGGTCGTCTCCTTGACCGGTAACAAATCAAATATCTGGAAAGGGACAACAGGGAGGTGTGAAATTACCTTGTTCATTGGGGACCAAACAGAACAAACCACTACTTGGGGAAAAGCTCCATTTTGTTGTCCATTGCTAAACGTTTAGAAAGTTGTCCCATCAATAAGGAGGTGCTTTCCAGTTACTGAGAGGCAATAGAAAGTGGGCCTCAAGTCCCATCACATTTGATAAAAGCTCCCAACAGTGAACAGATCCACTCCATGTCTGCTGTAGTCACTGGTTGTATTCCCAGCACCACCAAAACAGTAGGTATGGTGGTACCACTGTTGTTCACTTCAGTGAGCCGTGTTACCTTGTCAGCATCCAGCCTCTTCCCTGGCTCCATGACGCCAACACTCTGGTCAACAGCACTGAGGCCACAGAGGGAACCGGGCCGGGCCGAGAGACGCAGGGTGTTCTCCTCCCCTGGGACAGCGTTGGCGGGAGAGAACTCCACCAACACCTGGCAGACAGATACCATTACTCCAGGTATGATACAGTCTGCATGGAAATACTGGACACCTTTCATAAAAGCACAACAATGTTTGTGATGTACAGTCACTGGGGATATGCCAGACTCCTCCACACACACCTTGTTCCTGAAGCATTTCTCAGTGGGGAAGTTCATGCTGTGGGCGATGACAGTCTCACTGGGTAGCATACTGTACACCAGGAGCTGAACCACCGGCGCCATCTCTGGGACCACTGCCAACGTCAAGGTGACGTCACCCTCGGCTACTACAACGCAAGAGCAGGTCACTCATTAATCACCTTCCAGAACGTTCAGAATCGCTTAATGAAATTCACTCACCAGGACTGTCCTGCTGCACAGTAACATTGATGTGTCCATGCTGAACTATGACCCCTCTGGACAAGGCCTGGAGGGAAAGGAAACAGTTCTCAGCAACAGAGACGTTGCAACCTGGACTCATGGGGTAGACGTAACACGGTTAACAAATCCAGGACTTCAATTAGTACGATACGTTAGCACCTATTCATTTGTAGATGCCCATCATCCATTTTATATAGGTTATGAATTTGCTAAATGTATTATTTATATATTACGAATTCCAATTTGTAACATGAGCAAGGTTGGGTTACAGTGGTTGATAGGAGTATTGGTGTAGTTTAGGAACATCCTTCCTTTGAAAGTGTGGCTGGGGCCTGAAATGATCCTGGTCAAAAGGAGTGCAAATAGGAAATATGGTGCTGTTTGAGAGACACCATGGGTTTGCAGGTTGTTCCTGGTTCTACTCACCAGGTAGAGGACAGCCACAGAGCCCTTTGGGACAGTCTCCCCTGCGATGGCATAGCGGATGGTGATCGACACCGCCTGCCCACACGCCAGTGGTTTCTCCACCTTCTGAATAGCCAGGGAGCTGGACGGTTTAATGTCAGGGGCAGCGGGAAGGATCAGCGAGAGTAGGTGTTGCCCTCTGTTGAAATAGGGGACCCTGTATCCTGGGTACTCCACTTGTGGGGAGTCGCTCACCTGGAAAGGAACAAAAGGAATAGTAACTAAAGGCACAATCCTAAATCAACCCCGTCCTATATACAGTGGGGATCTGAGAGGATGACAGGAAGCAATATGGTAACAGATCCACCTTACTTCCACCAAGCCTGTGATTATGGTCATGACCTCTGGGCATCGTTTCCCCAACTGTCCTGGGGACCCCAAGCGGTGCACATTTTGGTTCCCCCGACACAGGAATGTCATAATTCCTATGTGTTCATTAATTAAATGCACTATAAGAATTTGTAAGATTCTCATTTGTATAAAATAGACAGGACCAGTCTTATCAAAATTAGATGGTATTTTTCCTCGGAGCTCGCTGCCATGAAACCACAAACAGTTAAAATACAAAATATGACGTCATAGGTTATAAAATGTCTTTCCACCTATGACCAGGACAGAACAGGTTCAAAAGTTTATTCCAACCCACGAGCTCGCTCACTCCAGACACACTTATCCAGATCAACTTCTGGAATCTTCGCCTTCATCCATCACGATTTAGAAGGCAGTTCCAGATAATGAAACTCTACCTGATCTAAACATCCCAGAGCTAAGTTGAGTCGGTTCAACCGTAGGTTAACAACCCTTTTTGCTTGCTTAAAGACCCACAATCCCTTCCTTATGAATTAACACTATTAATCAGATATAATAAAGAGTATACGTTTAATTAGTTATAGTTCTATTTAAAATGTAGATTGTTTAGTCCCAGACACTGGCATCGAGTATAAAGTCTCTCAAACCTAGAAGGAATCATACTTACTACGAGGTTAATATTCTCTTTGGGCAGACTGGTTGTGTTGACGGAGAACCTGGCAATACCGCGACTGTCCGTGGTTAGGTTCTGTAGTCGTAGATATGAGGACCAGTCTTTCTCCTCCAACAGGTAGACTAACATGTCAGAGATGGGTGTGTTGTTATATCGAACAGCATTTATCTGAGGAAAGGGCGGGAAGCAGTTCAGGAAGCAGGACAAACCAAGCATCCACAATGCAACAGGAACACCATTTGGACTTACCTTGCCTTCGATAATTGATCCATGCTCATAGATTTGGGGCGTGTCAACAAATGTGAATTCTCCAATCACATAGGAGAGCTCTACATTTTTTTCCTCTGACAGTGTAATACCTGTCAAATGAAAACAAATACGGTATATTTCACAATGCAGAAGCTGAATTGCAGTGCAGCTTCCACAGAATATTAAAACAGCATTATATAAAACCCTGCTGCAGCACCAACGGTCAAAAAGCTCTTTCTTGCCAACGCAGAGTCACCCAAACTCAGTTCTGGGACCCCCCCTGGGTGCACCTTGTAGTTTCTTGCCCTGGCACTACAGCTGATTCAAAGCAAAACTACATTAGGAGATGGTTATTTCAGTCAGCTGTGTAGCGCTCGGGCAAAAACCAAAACATGAACCCAGGGGGAACCCCAGGACAGTTAGGGAACCTGATCTAATGAAACATGAAGCATGATGAGGACTTGCCGGTCCCCTCCTCCCGTACTTCTGCATGGAAATTAAACACGTCTCCCAGCAATTTCTCTCCTGCATTCTTTGTGAAAGGGGCCATGTTGAAGACATAAGAAGCACAGCCAGTATGGTCCATCTAGGAAAAGCAAGCAGAACCACACATAAAAACACATTTAAATCCCATTCAAAATGTAATATGTTGGTAAAAACAGCACTACTCGTTTCAGGAAAGCATACAGACCTCTAATGACTCTTTGTGGCATGGAGGTGTGTAATCAGGAAGTCCTTGTGGATTTCGCTCGTCAATTGTTATTGGTATCACTGCATTGTCCACCAAAGGTCGGCACAACTTCACCCCTGCTTTACCAGGTACAGGCTGCCCATACGTGTATCTGATTTCAATTCACAACAAGACAAGTGTCAACTTCCTACATCCAGTTACCATATTAAAAACACAAGACCTAAAGGCTTGAAGTCAGGCGTTTAACACGGTCAATGAATCTGGACCTGTATTCATAGAGCCTCAGAACGGGATCAGTTTTAACTATAGATCATAATGAACGAGGTCACATGTCAGGCTGGGACCTGATCCTAGAACAGCCATCCTAATCTGAGACGCTTTATGACCGAAGAACCAGCTGTTCATGGAAATGCCATGAACAAATCTCAGGGATCCTAGCAGCACTATAGGTCTTCAATTAGCATGGGTCATTAATGCAGACCCCATGCATATTTAAGGACTTTTATATTTAAATAAGTATATTTGAGTATCCTCAAATGCATAACAATTTCCAAGTGTATTATCAAATGAAGCTCCAGTACTAGCAGAGGCTGCTGCCTACAGACTTGACATCATTGGAATACTAGTCACTAATAATGCTTACATACCTTGCATTACTCATCTCATATGTTTATACTGTATTCTATACCTCTGACATTGATCATCTATGTCGCTGCACCCGTAACATGTACCAAACATGTGTTGTGACAAATACAATGGCATTTACTTGTATTTTCAAATCCTTAATTTGAAACGTGAAAGTAAATGTAATACTTCTAATAGTAGTTACACCCAGGTAATGAGATAATTAATGACATGTCGTGGAGTTACACATCACCTTGTAACTACAGTACATTGCAAATCACCAATAGTGTTTACTCACTCTGCACACACTTTCACTTCATACTCCTCTTGAACAACGCTGATCTTGTCAGTGAGGTTCATTTTGATCTCAAACTTGGGCAAAACTACAGATAAAAAGAACAGCAGTCAACTCCAGAACGTTCCAGGATTGTGATGCAACATTACCGAGCATGAAAGAGAAACTCAACCTACCATACTGTTCTACCTTGAAGTTGTGGTAGATTTTCTCTTCACCAATCCACACTACAACGGTATAGGATCCTACAGGTGCTTCAGAGTTCAGGGGGTGAGAAAGCTGCAGAATGTTGCCACTGGATGTAGTGTTGACCCACTGTCCAATCCGGTTGTGATTAACATCCTGTTGGTTCATAGGAAGGGGCGTGTTCAGCAGGACACAACGTTGTGGAGAGTTCACAACAGTATACAGGACAAGGAGTCAGTTCTATCTGCAACATTCATCTACTGAAGAGGGTCCAGATTAAACACAACGCTGAGTGGAAGTATTTAGCTAACTTGTACAGTAGGTGGATATGAGGACCTAGCTAGCAGGGGGAGTCATAATGCTGCAGTCTTTACACTGACAGTCAACATAAAGTTACACTAACAAGGATCTTACCTCAAGTTCCACAACGTTGTACTGTAAAGGGCAAAGACAAGAGATGGGTTCATGTTTCATTAAGAACTCCAATGCCAAAACATCAGAGCATAGCTGTCTACAGCTACTAGACAGGTGATTGGCTTGGTCACTTAATGTAAACATCACATGTAGCATTTGCAATTCAATCTCAGGAAAAGATGATCCCATACATTCCAATCTGACCTATATGAATGGAAGCCTCATGTCCTGGCTGGTTGATTGCTGTACATAATACCAGACTGCTATGTCCATCACAGTATTGTGACACTTCTGCATCTTGGATTGAAATAGTAGAGACGGAACTAAAATACTATTGTCAAACGTATATTTGCAACTCACCAGCTGATTGACGGGGCTAAAATGGGTATCCAAGGTGACGACTCTAAAAAGCACTGTAAAAAGCCAATGAGAATATTAGAAGCATAATTTCAGGCAACTTTCTCACTTCCAAGGATTCCCAGAAATACTGGTTGAGGATTCCCAGCCTGATTCCAGTGTACATATCCTGAGTGAACCAGGGGGATTTACTGCATCTGCACCACGAGGCTCTTCAGATGTCTACCGTTTCCCCTCTACAATCCCCATAAGCCACGCATGACGTTAGAACAGAGTGGACGGGACCAGACTGGGGAACAACATTGCCAGCAATGATGGTGTTCCTTTCTACACAATTATTGCCTGATGCATTTCAAACAATACTGCCTTCAGATTTCAGTACTTCATTGTAATACCGTTATAGCCTCAAATAAACAAAGGGAGCATGGTGGGGTCGTGGATAACTGTTGATGTCAAAATGGGGTCAGGAGCCCAAAAAGGTCAACGCCCCGGAGTAAACCATTACAGAACATGCCAACACCTAATTGGCCTGTTTCTTAGCAACCAGACTAAAGGTGTACCGATGTAACAGGGTTATATTGGTGATTCCCCACTTTATTGTTAAGCCAATGGGTTTTTGGTTTGAGTTTTGTTTTGCCTTCACCTACTCAACATGGCATCTTATTGGCTGGTTTTCGTAGCTTGCTTACGGGGGGGGGGATGTTCCAGTAAGAATCGTCCCAGTGAACAAGCACCAAACCAGCGGGAAGTTGTTGGTTGCAAAGCACTGTACATCAAGTGATTTTTATACTCCCAAGTGATGATTTAAAATGTACAACTTGTTTGTAAATGTTATTCGATCACACATAAGATGCAGCGTTTTTTGGAGAATATTTGTTGTGCATTTTGTTGTAAAGAATTCCCGCCAGTACTAGCTAGCAACTTACTGTGTCTGGTGGGGGGTGGGGGGGGGTTCATATATTTTGAGCAGTGCGTGAGTGCAGAGGAAGATGGTGAGACGTGCATTGCATGACATGCAATTTTGTGCCGTTCCTATCAGAATCAATCTCCATGACGTTGGAGGTGTGTCGATGACTGATTGTGCACAACGCAGGCAGAGTCCTGTTACACCGGCTCTAACATTACCCGTTTGTCCTGGGTTGTAGATTGGTTTGTCCGTTTGGATGAACGTCATGGGGCCGTAGGGTTTGATCATCACTCTTCTCTCCTCTGTTGATAGGAATGTTTCTCCTCGAACCTCCACCTTAAAGTTCTGCACTTTGTCGCTCTTCACACGAGGGGCCTGTCAGGGACAGAAACAGGGCAACACCGGTGAACAAACGGACCGATAACATAGGACATTCAGATGTGGTGCCGTGTGGCCCAGTTGGTAAGAGCGTGCCACTAGCCACTTCGAGGTAGAGCGTTTAACTACTGCAGGGATCCCATTATGCATTCGGCCTACTGTAAGTTACATATGTAACTTGTCTCGATATTATATACTAGAATTCAATCAAAAACTGGTACAAATTGGTGCCCGAATCACAGAAAAGTTCTGGTAGGTCACCACTGACATTTCCCATGAAATAAGCTGGCATTGCACAAAGAACCTAAGCGATGCATCAAAGCTGAGCAGTACAGTCCACTCTTAATGGAATGGTTCTGGAAGTCCACCAGTGCTGGGCTGACCTGAAACTGGAAACAGCGGTGAAACTCTTGGTCAGAACTCTGGTGGAGAAGTCTCTTGTTCTGCCCGTCGGCCATCAGAGATACGGTCATGACCAAGGTCTCGTTGGGCTGCAGAAGGCTGGCACAAAGCTTGGCCTCCGAGCCTGCCTGGATCACTGCAGGAACAGCTACCATGTAAACCCTACAGGGAACACACCCGGCAACAGGAACATCAGTACATCTCTAAACACAAAGCCAGGTCAAATATACATCTGCAGAAAGGGGAGATGAAAAATTGCTCTGACAAGAGAACGTTAAACCGAGACGAGAGACGCAGGTCTGACCACTAAACTCTAACTGCAGATGGACTTACGGTCTTGGAGTCTCTTGACAGACACAAAGCCAGTGAAAGCAGGCAAAGAGGATCCATCTCCAAACCTGAAGCCCAGGAAGAACCATGACTAAAGGAGAAAAATAAACCACCAAGTCTGTTATGACCCAGTATTCCTACTGCACTGTATACAGGTTGTGTCTAGATGGGACACAGATTGTCAATTGACTTCACCTATAAGGTTAGAGCTTAGGTTAAGGGTTGGCTAATAAAATACAATTCTACAGGGAAGGGGGTGAGAGACCAAACAATTGAATTTCAAATTCTTTCCTGGGCACTGCAAACCATGCACTCCATATCAGAAGCATCTACCCACTGACATACCAGACAGGGAGAAGCTTCCCCAAACAGGGACCAACCTGGTCTCAGACCATTTTGTACGCAAAACCGACAACCAAGTATGATACATTACATTTTATATGTATTACATTCGTGGATGTCCATCCATTTCATATGATGTTAAAAAGACATCTTACAAATTCCAATTTGTTGTGGCCAACATGAACTAGGTAGCTAACATTATCTAGGATAAACATTATGAGTAAAGGTGGTTAGCATGTTGGCTAACCTTAACCCTTTTAGCTAAGTAGTTCCAAAGTAAATGAAGTTGCTTATTACCCAAAATGTTATACAGCAGTTTTACTACACCCACCCCTCCACCCGTTTGGTTATTGCCTTAAGTAGCTGTCAGTCTTCTGTAAAAATACCAAACTTACCATTTCATACAGATTTCAGTCTGGCAGATTTACTTTTACTATGTTACGTGTAGTCCATGAGACCAGGCTGCAGACACAGGTCGGTAAAAAGGCTCAATTGCATGGAGGTTAGTGTTTCTTCTAAACCGAGTTACAATATATCGGGCTAGAAACTGGGCGCCAAACACAGATTGCAAAAGTTCAACGTGCACTAGGAGACAGTATTTTGTTGCTAAACCCTTTTGGATTGCATTTGGTATTGCCTGTAAAAGACCAGATGCAAGTAACAGTTAAACAACTATTGTTTTGGGTATATGATTGCAACACAAGTTGCTATAGCACCTGTGCACTTGGCATACTCACCGCAGCGGGTTGTTTGTGGACTCAGTCGAAAGTAAACATCTCCCGTCGGTCATGTCCTTATAAATATCCTTAGTTCCGGACTTTTTTCCCCTTCTAATTACTAAGCGCTCGCACCTGCTGGATATTCAGGGAGTTCGATTAGACTGAACGTCCATTTCAAATGCTCGATCATATTGTCAACAAGGCAGCATATTGATTACCTCAACTCGCCTGTGGACTCGGTACCGGTGCCCCCTGTATATAGCCTCGTTATTGTTATTCTTATTGTGTTACTTTTTATTTTAGTCTACTTTGTCAATATTTTCCTCTTCTTGAACTGCACTGTTGGTTAAGGGTTTGTAAGTAAGCATTTCACGGAAAAGTCTACACTTGTTGTATTCGGGCATGTGACAAATAGCATTTGATTTGATTTGACCTACATCACTTTGTTTTGAGCTGGCTTTAAAGGGGCACCTGGCTCATGCTCCAGAGGCATCCCGGACAATCCTTCCACCGGGGTAACGCAGGACAGATAATTGAATCCCCTCCTATCACAGCCATTAAACTCTTAACTGTTTTAAAGTCACCATTGGCCTCATGGTAAAATCCCTGAGCAGTTTCCTTCTTCTCTGGCAACCGAGTTGGGAAGGACGCCTGTATCTTTGTAGTGACTGGGTGCATCGACACACCATCCAAAGTGTAATTAATAACTTCACCATGTTGAAAGAGATATTCAATATCTGCTTTTTATTTTTACCCATCTACCAACCCATCTGCTCTACTTTGTGAGACATTGGAAAACATTCCTAGTTTTTGTGGTATGAATCTGTGTTTGAAATTCACTGCTCGACTGAGGGACCTTACAGATAATTCTGCACACATTACTGCACACAGTGAGTACATGCAACATACGTGACTTGTTCAGCACATTTATTTAGGCTTGCCATAACAAAGAGGTTGAATACTTATTGACAAGACATTTTAGCTTTTTATTTGTAAAAAAAAAGACAAAAAACAATCCCACTTTAACATTATGTGGTATTGTGGGTAGGCCAGTGACCAAACAAATCTCAGTGTAATCCATTTTAAATTCAGGCTGTACCATGTGGAAAGTCAAGGGGTGTGAATACTTATGAATAAAACCTTGACATGTCTTCTCTCCTACCCCCCCTCCTCCAGACCAAGGTGAAGTACCTGAAGCAGACATCAGTGATGCTCCAGAGGGAGTTTAGAGGGGACATCCCTAACACAGTGGAGGGCCTGGTAGGTCTACCTGGAGTAGGACCCAAGATGGCTCCCCTGGCGCCAGGTCTCTGGCATAGGTTGGTATGGCTCATATAGGACTACAAATCCCATATTCTAGTCTGCATGTTGTGATGTGGTCTGATCAGGTGGAGTGTTAGTTCTATTGGATTATATAGTGGGCGTCTTGTCATGGGATACTTTCATTCTACTTTTTGTTTTTATTGTGTGTAGTGGTAGTTCTATTGGATCAGAAAGTGGGCGTCTTCTCATGGGAGAGTTTCGTTCTACTTTTTATTGTGTGTGTGTGTGTGTGTGTACACACACACACACACACACACACCCGTATCTCCAACCGGCTGGGATGGACGAGAGGTGGGACCAAGACCCCAGAGGAGACACGCAAGGCCCTGAAAGAGTGGTTACCAAGGTGACACCACCACTTCCTCTGACCCATCAGGTCACTCATTAACCACATGATTGGTGTGGTACGAACTCATTGGTGAGACCCGGGTCCGTGCAGATTCACAGGGCTATACGACGTGCAGAACGAGATTGGTAGAGGCAACTGGTTAATTAGCGGCTGTTGTAAAATTGATATTCTTTGAGTTAATTTTGGAAATAGAAACTCAATAAAAACTAGTTTTCACATGGTGCCCCAGGTTAATAATTGCTTGATTCAGTCAATCACGCAATTAGAAACTTTAATCTTTCGATGAACAACGTCACGACAGCGGGGATACCATTTTTGGACCGAATTTCTGTGGACCCCATTTATTTTGCTAGAATTTCACAACCCCAATCCAAAATAGCCTGCAAATCGTTACATTTAGATTTTTACATCAATAACCAAGTCATATATTTTCATATTTATCAAACTGAAAAATAATCAATTTACTGTTTTTTTCAAATGATCTCAAACACATTTGTATATTGTCCCATACTTAAATGTTCTGTTCCCAAAACAAATAGCGACCACTGACAATCCTTGCAGATATACCAGAGTGCCGAAGACGTGGTCAGACGTCCATGTGGAATTAACGCGAGTAACAGGGTGTTTTACACTCAGTGCCACAAGGGATTGAGTTCCCCCAGGAGACGACAGGGTGGTTTGGTGACCACTGCCTTTCTGGATCCAACTGACTGTCAGGGTCCTAATGAGTTTATGGGTAGAATACACTTGATATCATTGCACCCTTAGTGACCACTGAAGTGGGTTGATATTATCCATTAATATACATGCAACAACTTCAATGATTTTACAGAGTTACAGTTCATACAAGGAACGCAGTCAATTGAAATAAATGAGGCCCCGATCTATGGATTACATTTGACTGGGCAGGAGTACAGTCATGTGAGAGCATAGGCCCACCCACTAAGCCAGACAATCAGAATGAGCCCCCCCCTCCCCCGATAAGGCTTTACTACAGCCAGAAATACTGCAGGTCCATCAGCTGCCAGGTGGCTGGTCTCAGACGATGCTGCAGGTGAAGCCGGATGTGGAGTTCCTGGGCTGGCAGGATTACAATTCCTGGTCGTGAGGCCGGTTGGAAGTACTGGCACGTTCTTTACAAATGACTTTGATGTGGGAAACTGTAGAGAAATGACTCAATTATCTGGCAACCGCTCTGGCAGACATTTCTGCAGTAAGCATGCCAATTGCACGCGCCCTCAACTTGACAGCTGTGGCATTGCTACCAAAAAATGCACATTTTAGAGCGGCCTCATTGTCCTCAGCACAAGGTGAACACGTGTCATCAGCCCCACCTGTCAAGTGGATGGATTATCTTGGAAAAGTCTAAATGCTCAAATTTGAGAGCTTTCTTCATGCGTATGGGACATTTCATTTCAGCTCATGGAACAATTTACATGGTGATATGTGTTCACTATTGTTTAAGAATTGCTGAGTACTGGCCAATCAAAAGGGCTTGCTAAATCTTCTGAACCGAAACATCTAGTATTGTACCGCCGTCAAAAGTAGAGCGAATGCTTAGTTTACTGTACATGCTGAGCTGTCCGTTAACCCAGAACATTCTGTCCCATTGTCAGGTCACAAACACTGCTTTTCACAGCTACTCTTAATCCCAGTATGTTTGCATACTAAAGTCTACGAACGAGACGCGAGTCGTGTTGTCAGTAGGGCTCTAGAGTATCTGTTGGGTCGTCAATCTCATTGATTTGTGAGGCATTTACCACCACATCTTGCCTTGTCCACACCATTCATCAGGAAGTCATAACCAGGACTCAATACCTAGTAAGAAGTTTATATCATTTAGTGGTAAAAAGTCCTGACCCATTCCCTGATGAGAAGCAGGCCTTCACAACTACAGGGGTCCATGTCACAGACTGAGGAGCAAAAGAGATGACAACCCAACGGTGCGTACAACATTTACACAGTTGGCGACCCTAATTAACAGCACAGATGGAAACTACACCTCCAGAGAACTGCTCTGTTTACTGGACCCAATCACATTGCTTAATGTACCCCAGGATGAACACCACTGCCTCAATATTCACCTCACTGCTCAGAGACAAAATCACTCCAGAAAAGGGTTCCAATGAAACATTTTATTTCAATATCCATAGTTTTTGAAAGACGTCTCAATGGTTGCAGGTGTGACAGCAATGTCATCTTCCATCTGTCGAGGAGCAGACATTTAATGAATCCTTTAGCAAACTGACCAGCATTTAGATTCAAGGAAGACTGGCTCCCTAAATCACGTATAGTACACAAGTCAGCACCAATAACTCCAGATTTCAAGTAGCTCACCAGCTCGGAAGCCCTACTTGCAAGGGAAGACGTATTCTGTCTCAGCCTGGTCACCTGTAACCGTAAGACAGCTTCGTCTCAATAAATGAAAACAAGTTGACCAAATGTTCCTCAGAAGAGAGGGGGGGAATAAATTATGTTTTGGGGAGGGTTAGTAGAGTAACTTACTTGGCTGGTAGTAGTCATAGATCTTGACCACTGCTGGCTTTAGATTCTGTACTGGGAGCTCCTGTATTGTGTCCAGGGTGATGCGGAAAGGAAGTGATGTCAGCTGTTGGGAGAAAAACAAACATACGGGTCATTCAATGATCAAAGCAGAAGTTACTGTACATCAAAATATATTGTGTTTAAATGAAGCCCATTATATGAAGTGCCATGTGAATGGTTTCAAACCGATAGATGGTTTTCACCTCACCTCTGTCAAGTACATTAACACATGGTCATCTTTGATATCAACACGATCCACTTGACTTGAACCCCTCAGCTGTGAAGACAAGTCATTAATATTGCATGGACAAAGAACCGTCATCCTTAAACAAAGGGACACAGACGAGGCAAGACCTCCATGGATAACAGTCACAACAACTCACCCTCCCCAAAGAGTCTGGATCTGGAGAAAACCCAGAGAGCATTTTCAAATCCACTATAATCATATTGGTGGTGAGCTCCTTTCCATGATATCTGAGAAAGATGATTGACAACTGATTTTAATAATCAAATGCTTGGATTATTTTAGCCATAAAGACCAGATAAGACTGATCCAAGCCGAGGTCCCAACTATTAGGTCAATAACCGATACAGGTATAACAAAACTAATTCATTTGGGTCAAACCCATTCTGCAAGTCACGCTCCAAGATAACACATTTAAAATAATTAATACAAATATGTCCTTCATTCTGACCGAGACTGGAGCTTCAGCGTGACTCTGGGTCTCAAAGACTTCCTGTTGCAGTCCACCTCTGGAGTCACCTGGACACTGAGCGTTGTGCTTCTGGTAGGAGTAGGGACGTTGTAGCGGAGCGCCACCTGGGATAGAGAAGAGGAAGTCAGGGAAACCATCCTGTCCGAATACAAACATTTTATGAGCCGGAAGAAACAGCTTCCCTGTAATGTGTATTAAAGTGCATCTTGCGCCACAGGACTGGAGGAGAGATGTGTATTCACTGACCTGCACTGAGGCACAAGCACTGCCCTGCACTTCAACGCTGTACTTCCCTTCTGTGTCCTGCAGCGCCCTCTCCTGGTACAGAAGCTTGTTGTTTTGGTTCACATGGAAGAGGCACCGGTCCCCACTGGGAGACCTTACCGTCACTGTGCTGGCTCCTCCTCTACTGAACACCCTGGTGGAGTAGAGAGCCAGGGCCTGGAGGGCCACCACCGTGTCCTAGACATGCAGACCACAGGACAATCAGTTCAAAATGAAGAGGCACTTTTAAAGGATAGAATATTTCTCACATTGAACAGTTGCTAAAGTGACAAAATCCCAATACCATCCATTACGATGATGGTTTCTAGGCTCTATCAGTGAGCCTCACCAGGTTGGACATGAAGAACACATGCACTGTGGTCTGATACAAGTCAATGTTCGTACGACTGCACCATTTCAGACCGCTGGTGTTTAGGAAGTATACCTGGGTGGAAGAGAAGCCTCCGTAGGCGTTCTGCTGCCTCACCAGCCACCTGACTATGCGGGAGGCGTAGCCCAGGTCAGAGGTAGACCGAGAAGAGGCGCTGAGGGACGCCAGCAGAAAGTAGGAGCTGATCTCCACCTCCAGGGAGGGTGAGGTCTCCGAGGAGGACTGGGACCAGTGCAGGAGACCACCTGAGGGTTGAGGAGCACACACCAGAATAAGGACTAGTTTATTCATCCTAATACAGACTACACAATACAAAGTTCTGACCTCCCCAAGTCATGTCCAAAACTATTTTAGTAGCAAGAGTATTTTTTTTCTCTTCTTTGCACTTTTAGGAGTACTCCATTATCCAGGCATGCTCAATCAAGGCAAGACAGCGCTTACCAGGATATAGCTCACCCTCTTGAAATGAGATGGTGTCGAGGTGCTGCAGAAGCCGGGCCCGTGTCTCCATGTCACCTGCCAGGGTGAAGGTGTAGGCCAGCAGAGCAGTAGCGTAGGTGTTGGACAAATCACTGGTGGAGTTCTTCAGGCAAGACAAGCTGTGGTCCACAACAGGATCCTAGAGCACAGAATGACAGCAGCACATTAAAAGCCGGCCTGGTCCCAGATCAGTTTGGACTGGGTTCCATTCAACTTGCTGTTCTGGGGCCTCAGGCAGTTCAAATTGTTGATTAGGGAACACTTTTTGCTTAGGAACGGAATTGTTTTTCCTTGTACATTTTATTACGCTGCATTTGTAAAGGGTATAATTTGTGTGTATGCAGAGGTCCCCTGCTAAAGAGGCATGGCACTCTAAAAATAAAGCTGAAAAATCAGACAACACCAACAGATCTGGGACTACAGCACATTTCCTGGTTAGTGAGAAAGTCCATATTGCAAATGAGTTATGGCCATTTCTGGGAAAAAAGGTCCAAAATGAAAATAGAGCAATAATTTTTCCGCTTCACGTCAAAGTCAAGGAACCTCTGGTGTCAATAAAAAAAAGAACCAGCCATTTATCTATTGTCATTTAAGAGAAATCGTACAAAGTCAAATTGGTGATGTTTTTTGTTTTTTTTAAACAGTTACAGATCCAGTTGCAGGGTGTTCATACGAATCTTTTTAAAGTGTGCTGCGGAGCTCTGCGAGATTTGTGATTTTCTGAAATAACTCACTAAACCCTCCGTAAATAACTCAGTTCTTAACGTAAAGACAACTCAGGATTCTGTAAAGGCATACCCCAATCAGGATATGAGTTTAGTTATAGCTTCCTGTGCCAACCGGAAGTGCCTTAAATTGTGTCAGTGGCTGTTTTGAAGGGTTAAAATGGTCAGACATTTTAAAAGCTTTATATGTATGATTAGGCAACCCCCATGAACTGTAAATCAGTCACGATTCCCATAAAATTTCAAAGAAAAACTAAATCACACACACAGCTTGGCAGGAGGGACCCATTGGGGTGCGTAGAGAGACAGTGCCTGCAATAGTTACCTTTGTTCGAGCTAAAAAAGAGCCGTCAGACCTAGAGTTCTGAAACTTTAGAAACCTGTTATAGACCTCAGGTTGATGGTGAGTTACGTGGCTCTAGAAGGTTCCTTGACTGAGAAACAGCCTCGTACACTTGCAATAACTTCAATTCATTTTTGCATCACGAAAATGACAACATTTAGAAATGTCCCAGAGTCGCAAGACTAGGTGTATTGCGACCGCATCGGCCCATAGACGGACCCCGACGTTTTTTTTGTCCGATAGCTCATTCAAGGACCCCGTAGCAAGACATGGAAAAAAGTGGATTTTCAGCACCAATTAGGGTCTCGCTCGGGCACCAAATGACCTATCGAGCCGAAACTTGGGAGTCGGGGTTGCCTCAGCTTGGCATACACATAATGTCAGAGCTGGACCCGCAGCTAGAACGTAACTGTGTTTTACGTTTTTATTATGTTTTAAACTGAAGGCGCTGTGAATTATGGGCCTGCTCTGAAATATGTGATAGTTGTCATTCTGACACCAAACCCTCTTTCCAAGTCATTTAGAAGCCATCTAATTGACTGATGGACACTGACTTGCTTGTTGACTTTTGTACATTTGCAATATGTTTAAACGGAGAGGGACCGTCACCAAAATGGCATTCTGAAAGCAACACTAAAAATGAGATCACCATAGTCTCCAGACTGTGCAGAGTTCAACGAGACGCCCCGCTTGACCGTAGCTCGCTCTGAGTGCAGCGACCTTGAAAAAGAGAAGGTCCAAAATGAAGCCTGGCCCTCAATGTCATTTGCTTTTGGGTGACTGAGAGAACCGTTAGGGTGAGAAGCACAATTCGACCTCAGGTACGTTCCTGAGGTCCTCCCGATCCGCGCAAGCCTAACCTTGACCGTGTGGCATTAACCCTTAACAGTTAAAAGAAGGTGTTTACATCAAACAGTTTGCATTGACTTCTCTCCATAGGAGTGCAGGCAATGTATTCCTAAATTCAACCTGAAGCCTATGTGGGTTCTGAATGCCGTATGAACCAGTCTTCGTTTACAATCCATCAGGCCACTATGAGGTCTACCTGGAGGTGGGGGTTGTCTCAGCTAGGCCTACACAACATCCGAACTGGACCCGCAGCTGGAACGTAACTACGCGTTTTATGTTTTTATTATAGTTTGAATAGAAGGCGTTGTGAATTTTGGGCCAGCTCTGTACTATGTGATAGTTGGCTACTAAACGAGTTGGAAAAAGTGAGTTTGGTGTCAGTATGATATCTAATTGACTGATGGACAGAGACTTGGTGACTATTGTCCATTTGCAATATGTTTAAACAGTGAGGTACCAGAATCACTGCCCAGCCATCCCGAGTTCATCAGGCCAATCAATTTCGCATTCCTGCAGGATTTTTATAGCATGACAAATTTGTGATGGTAAATGCCCATTGAACAATATTGCAAATGCAGTTAATTTGCAAAAATGAGAAAACATAAACCAATGGACATAATGAAATCAACACAACGAGCGATGGAGAACCACTATCAACGCCCGGCCATCCTGTGTTCATCAGGCCAGTCAATTTTGCATTTCTGCAGGACTTTTGAGCATGTCAAATTACTTATGACATTTGGCCCCCCAAAAGTTACTTTTGACTTCCTATTGCAAATGGACAAAATGTATGCCTTATGCGCAAGTACATTTTTTTTATTATAATAAAATTGGACAAAAGTATATCCACACAGTACTTACACATGTGTAATTGACAAAAAAAAATAAAAAATGTCTAAAGAATTTCAAAAAACGGTCCAGAAAGCACTTTAAAGGGTTGCTAGGTTTTTGATTTTTTTTCTTCTCACTTTCACAATTTTGCTTTTTGATGTTGACTTGTTGCATTTGCAATATGAAAAGCCACAGTGGAGCGTGGCATTCGCCATATGGCATTTGCAAAGCAACTTTGAACGAAACAACGCCGAATTAAGTGGTATTGGACACCGTGTATATGGTTTGTCCAGTGCCAATGACTTCCCATTCATTTTTGTCCATTTCAGGGGGGTGTTCCCTTACATATCTAAGCCCATTCTTTGTTATTTCATAGGCTACTTGCAGAGAAATTACTTCACTACGTCGTAGAAGCTGTAAATGACAGTTGATGTAAGACAGATTTCATACAGGAGGCTGAATGAGTTGCCTGTAATGACGGTGTGAGAAACGGTTCCGTGGAGTGAAGCTACTTACCGTCACGGACATGTTGAGCTCCAGCATTGATGCAGTGATGTAAGCCGTCAGTGTGACTTCATCCGTCACTCCACCCTAGAAAACAATGTCAAGACACCAACTGTATCTGGCCTGTTGAAATCAAACTATGGCCGGTCTGACCAAACAGACAATATAAATACCTTCATTCGGTTGTTCAAGAGCTTCCCTAAAGTTCTGAAACAGCCATGTTGGCCTTGTTGACGTTCCAACCAAGTCTTGGATCGCTCCATCGTTGCCGGGTCAACATAGATGAAAGACTGGGCTTTGCCAAAGGATCTCAAGACAAAAGCAGTCAGCCTGAAGAAAGAAGTGGATTCATTTAAAAGCCCTGACATAATATCGTCAAGCTCCAAGTCACGACATCACACGTCAGCTGTCCTATCCATCGTCTCCGTGCCAGAGATGCCATTTGATTGGTCAATACGTCATTGAAACAGTTGTTTTTACCATTTTACAAGCCAAGTACTCACCAGGTGTTCCCCAAGCCTTGTCCAAACGTGCTGTACGCACCATCAGCATTCTTGTAGTTCAGCTGCCTTTGGTAACCTGCCGGTGGGTTTTCATCATCAACGGTGACCAAGCGCTTGTTCTATTCCCAGAGTTGTGCCCAAAACGGCTCCCTATCTCTCAGGGCTCTCCAACCCTGTTCACGGAGAGCTACCCTCCAACCAAGTTATAATTAACCCCATTCAACCAGCTAATTATTAGAAGGGGAGCGAGATTAGAGTTGGAGTGAACCTACATACAGGACAGTAACAAGGTTGGAGAGTCCTGCCCTATGTAAGGAATAGGGTGCTATGAGACTGGGTCAATATTCTACCATCAAATGACTTCAGTAGAAAACCATGTGTTGGGGCAGTGATGTTAAGACATTGATATCATCTGTTATGCAGCTCCGCCGTTACAGCAGGGTAAACCGTGGAGAAACACTAAAATAGAAAACGAAATCCTCTAATTGGACAAATCCAGCCCGGTTTGTGGATTTGGCATCTTATCAAGACAGATTTTAAGGGACTCTCCTACCACTAGTGAGGAACTTGTTGGCCTTTTCTAGGATGGCTGGCGTGAGCTGCTCCGTGTTCCTCAGGTACTCCAGGATGTAGATATTGGGGGAGAGCAGGGCCATATTCTGCTCCCCGCACCCATACGGCAGCTGCAACAGTCCATCCAGGTTGTTGAGGGCCCGACCCAGGATGTCCCCTACAGAGAAACGAGGGACTTCTGTTAGACTGTCCTCTTCAGCAAACAGCAGCATCGTCACTGGAGAAGGGTCGTCTTCCCACCCCTACACAATG
This sequence comes from Oncorhynchus masou masou, assembly GCF_036934945.1. Taxonomy (NCBI): domain Eukaryota; kingdom Metazoa; phylum Chordata; class Actinopteri; order Salmoniformes; family Salmonidae; genus Oncorhynchus; species Oncorhynchus masou. The sequence goes on from NW_027015233.1 coordinate 251,121, forward strand.
GTTTATTTTACCCAGAACCGAGAGGGAAATCCTAGCAGAGCCATCCACCACATTCTGGGGAAGTTGCAGTTCCACCTCCTCCGTCAGAGCTTCTCCTGTGGACACAAAGAGGAGCTGAATGAAGATGATCACGTCAACCACCGTGAACATTCAACGTTGATTCATTACTGACCAGTAGGACACAGCAACCAGTTGTAGGTGTGGCTCTTCTCTGTTCCCTCAGCCTGGAGGAGGAGAGGGATTCATTTCAGAGGCAGTTCCACTAGACAGTATCTGTGCTACCTAACGTTAGTTCTCCCACAGCAGTAGACTACATACCTTCACCAGCAGGCTCCGTGTGACCGTGTCAACGCGTCCTCTCTCCGGTACGTTCACAACCCCATTGTCACACGCAGTCTGGGACCGGACAGCCTCCGCACTAACAGACACGTTCAAAACCCCTACACACAGTACAGCGCAGGTTACACAACATCCAATACGGTGACAGTACACAACTCAGGTTGACATCCATTCTGCCGTTTGAACAGATGAAGACTAACCCAGGACAGAGGGGGCCATTGTCCAACTGAAGGTCTTTCGTCCATTGGCACACAAGCACGAGGAGTGCTGGACATCACGCAAGGCTGTGAGAGTGTAGTCTGAGGAAAGAGCTGGAGTCACAGAAACCTGCCAAAGAGGAACACGGCGTAAGATAACGTGGTACGACAAACAATACAACTCAAGAAACCATCCTGGTGCAGTGTCGTACCATGATGCACTTGGAGAGGTAGTTAAACACAGTGGCCTTCAGCTCAAAGTGCTCTCCCCGGATGACTGAGTAGGGCAGGGTGAGCTCCAGGAAGAAGGGCTGGAAGACCGTGAGCTCCACCAGAGGAGCCAGACCGAAGCCACTGGGGGCCAGGCAGAAGACCTCAGTCTCCCAGGTGGTGATGGTGTCTGGGACTGTCAGGGGGACATCTAAAGATCCAGACTCCCTGGAATACAGAGGTCAGAGTTCAAACAGAAAGCCACCAAGTGAGCAATAGAGAAAGACTAATTGCAACACTGTTTGTTGTTACAAATGCATTTAAGCTTCATCTAACCAGGGACACCCATTGAGGTCAAAGGGTCTTTCCTAAGAGAAAGCTGGCCTATAGTTCACTGAGGTTCAGGTTCCTAATCTACACCACTACTGTTTGGATATGAGGCAAGAGCTAAGAGGGCTTTCAGAGGTCGGCCTCACTCTGCAGACCACTTACCCAACTTCCACAAGGTCCCAAATCCATGTCTCAGGGAAGAATGTACGGAGCGTCTGTATGGGTGGAGGAGGTGGAGCGGCAAGTTCACCAGCCGCAGCCATTTCAAGTCGAGGACCCGCTGATCCAGGCCCAGCCATATGGCCGTAAGCTACTACCAACACAAAACATGGCCATTAGTGTCAAGTTAAAAATAGACTGAATGCTGCTGGGCTCAGTGAGTGCATGTAGTGTTTAGGCTTTGTCATTCTAGCTAAAGGTCATCCATAACCCAAGATTCATTAGACTTGGCAATGAGAATAAGGGTTGGGAAGGACATCTCACCATAGGAGCGATAGTACTGGTTCCCCTGGTAACTGAGGCAGGAAGGTACTCTTATATCCAGGTTAGTCGCTAGCTTCAGTCCCAGTGTCTAGAAATAGCAGAACCAATTTAGTAATAAAAGTCCGTTTTGTCATTCTATTAAGTTTAACACATTGTAACAGTATGGTGACTGATTCTTCCCAGAAAGAAGAAAAAGAGGCTTCAAGTTGAGAAAACAGGGCAGAAATATTTACCTGAAAAACTGCGTAAGGATCATTTGTCTGCTCAGACGGTCCATATGGGTGTGGTATTATGGATCTCCTTGGTCTAACGCGTAAACATGCTACTGGATCTTCAAGCTCGTAGGGAATATAGGTCGTCTCCTTGACCGGTAACAAATCAAATATCTGGAAAGGGACAACAGGGAGGTGTGAAATTACCTTGTTCATTGGGGACCAAACAGAACAGACTGAAACCACTACTTGGGGAAAAGCTCCATTTTGTTGTCCATTGCTCAACGTTTAGAAAGTTGTCCCATCAATAAGGAGGTGCTTTCCAGTTACTGAGAGGCAATAGAAAGTGGGCCTCAAGCCAGAGAATGAGTCCCATCACATTTGATAAAAGCTCCCAACAGTGAACAGATCCACTCCATGTCTGCTGTAGTCACTGGTTGTATTCCCAGCACCACCAAAACAGTAGGTATGGTGGTACCACTGTTGTTCACTTCAGTGAGCCGTGTTACCTTGTCAGCATCCAGCCTCTTCCCTGGCTCCATGACGCCAACACTCTGGTCAACAGCACTGAGGCCACAGAGGGAACCGGGCCGGGCCGAGAGACGCAGGGTGTTCTCCTCCCCTGGGACAGCGTCGGCGGGAGAGAACTCCACCAACACCTGGCAGACAGATACCATTATTCCAGGTATGATACAGTCTGCATGGAAATACTGGACACCTTTCATAAAATGACAATGTTTGTGATGTACAGTCACTGGGGATATGCCAGACTCCTCCACACACACACCTTGTTCCTGAAGCATTTCTCAGTGGGGAAGTTCATGCTGTGGGCGATGACAGTCTCACTGGGTAGCATACTGTACACCAGGAGCTGAACCACCGGCGCCATCTCTGGGACCACTGCCAACGTCAAGGTGACGTCACCCTCGGCTACTACAACGCAAGAGCAGGTCACTCATTAATCACCTTCCAGAACGTTCAGAATCGCTTAATGAAATTCACTCACCAGGACTGTCCTGCTGCACAGTAACATTGATGTGTCCATGCTGAACTATGACCCCTCTGGACAAGGCCTGGAGGGAAAGGAAACAGTTCTCAGCAACAGAGTGGAGACGTTGCAACCTGGACTCATGGGGTAGACGTAACACGGTTAACAAATCCAGGACTCCAATTAGTACGATACGTTAGCACCTATTCATTTGTAGATAACCTATGAAATGGATGATGGGCATGAATTTGCTAAATGTATTATTTATATATTACGAATTCCAATTTGTAACATAAGGTTGGGTTACAGTGGTTGATTAGGAGTATTGGTGTAGTTTAGGAACATCCTTCCTTTGAAAGTGTGGCTGGGGCCTGAAATGATCCTGGTCAAAAGGAGTGCAAATAGGAAATATGGTGCTGTTTGAGAGACACCATGGGTTTGCAGGTTGTTCCTGGTTCTACTCACCAGGTAGAGGACAGCCACAGAGCCCTTTGGGACAGTCTCCCCTACGATGGCATAGCGGATGGTGATCGACACCGCCTGCCCACACGCCAGTGGTTTCTCCATCTTCTGAATAGCCAGGGAGCTGGACGGTTTAATGTCAGGGGCAGCGGGCTGGATCAGCGAGAGTAGGTGTTGCCCTCTGTTGAAATAGGGGACCCTGTATCCTGGGTACTCCACTTGTGGGGAGTCGCTCACCTGGAAAGGAACAAAAGGAATAGTAACTAAAGGCCCAATCCTAAATCAACCCCAAGAGCCCATCCTATATACAGTGGGGATCTGAGAGGATGACAGGAAGCAATACAGTAACAGAGCCACCTTACTTCCACCAAGCCTGTGATTATGGTCATGACCTCTGGGCATCGTTTCCCCAACTGTCCTGGGGACCCCAAGAGGTGCACTAAACATGCCCCCCCTTACGGTCTCCGGGACACTGGCATCGAGTATAAAGTCTCTCAAACCTAGAAGGAATCATACTTACTACGAGGTTAATATTCTCTTTGGGCAGACTGGTTGTGTTGACGGAGAACCTGGCAATACCACGACTGTCCGTGGTTAGGTTCTGTAGTCGTAGATATGAGGACCAGCCTTTCTCCTCCAACAGGTAGACTAACATGTCAGAGATGGGTGTGTTGTTATATCGAACAGCATTTATCTGAGGAAAGGGCGGGAAGCAGTTCAGGAAGCAGGACAAACCAAGCATCCACAATGCAACAGGAACACCATTTGGACTTACCTTGCCTTCGATAATTGATCCATGCTCATAGATTTGGGGCGTGTCAACAAATGTGAATTCTCCAATCACATAGGAGAGCTCTACATTTTTTTCCTCTGACAGTGTAATACCTGTCAAATTAAAACAAATACGGTATATTTCACAATGCAGAAACTGAATTGCAGTGCAGCTTCCACAGAATATTAAAACAGCATTATATAAAACCCTGCTGCAGCACCAACGGTCAAAAAGCTCTTTCTTGCCAACGCAGAGTCACCCAAACTCAGTTCTGGGACCCCCCCTGGGTGCACCTTGTAGTTTCTTGCCCTGGCACTACAGCTGATTCAAATCAAAACTACATTAGGAGATGGTTATTTCAGTCAGCTGTGTAGCGCTCGGGCAAAAACCAAAACATGAACCCAGGGGAAACCCCAGGACGGTTAGGGAACCTGATCTAATGAAACATGAAGCATGATGAGGACTTGCCGGTCCCCTCCTCCTGTACTTCTGCATGGAAACTAAACACGTCTCCCAGCAATTTCTCTCCTGCATTCTTTGTGAAAGGGGCCATGTTGAAGACATAAGAAGCACAGCCAGTATGGTCCATCTAGGAAAAGCAAGCAGAACCACATAAAAACACATTTAAATCCCATTCAAAATGTAATATGTTGGTAAAAACAGCACTACTCGTTTCAGGAAAGCATACAGACCTCTAATGACTCTTTGTGGCACGGAGGTGTGTAATCAGGAAGTCCTCGTGGATTTCTCTCGTCAATTGTTATTGGTATCACTGCATTGTCCACCAAAGGTCGGCACAACTTCACCCCTGCTTTACCAGGTACAGGCTGCCCATACGTGTATCTGATTTCAATTCACAACAAGACAAGTGTCAACTTCCTACATCCAGTTACCATATTAAAAACACAAGACCTAAAGGCTTGAAGTCAGGCGTTTAACACGGTCAATGAATCTGGACCTGTATTCATAGAGCCTCAGAACGGGATCAGTTTTAACTATAGATCATAATGAACGAGGTCACATGTCAGGCTGGGACCTGATCCTAGAACAGCCATCCTAATTTGAGACGCTTTATGACCGAAGAACCAGCTGTTCATGGAAATGCCACTAACAAATCTCAGGGATCCTAGCAGCACTATAGGTCTTCAATTATCATGGGTCATTAATGCAGACCCCATGCATACTTAAGGACTTTTATATTTAAATAAGTGTATTTGAGTATCCTCAAATGCATAACAATTTCCAAGTGTATTATCAAATGAAGCTCCAGTACTAGCAGAGGCTGCTGCCTACAGACTTGACATCATTGGAATACTAGTCACTAATAATGCTTACATACCTTGCATTACTCATCTCATATGTGTATACTGTATTCTATACCTCTGACATGGATCATCTATGTCGCTGCACCCGCAACATGTACCAAACATGTGTTGTAACAAATACAATGTTATTTACTTGTATCTTCAAATCCTTCATTTAAAATGTGAAAATACATTAAATACTAATAGTAGTTCAACCCAGGTCTGCCTTCGCGCAATGAGAATTAATTACATGTCGTGGAGTTACACATCACCTTGTAACTACAGTACATTGCAAATCACCAATAGTGTTTACTCACTCCGCACACACTTTCACTTCATACTCCTCTTGAACAACGCTGATCTTGTCAGTGAGGTTCATTTTGATCTCAAACTTGGGCAAAACTACAGATAAAAAGAACAGCAGTCAACTCCAGAACGTTCCAGGATTGTGATGCAACATTACCGAGCATGAAAGAGAAACTCAACCTACCATACTGTTCTACCTTGAAGTTGTGGTAGATTTTCTCTTCACCAATCCACACTACAATGGTATAGGATCCTACAGGTGCTTCAGAGTTCAGGGGGTGAGAAAGCTGCAGAATGTTGCCACTGGATGTAGTGTTGACCCACTGTCCAATCCGGTTGTGATTAACATCCTGTTGGTTCATAGGAAGGGGCGTGTTCAGCAGGACACAACGTTGTGGAGAGTTCACAACAGTATACAGGACAAGGAGTCAAGTCTATCTGCAACATTCATCTACTGAAGAGGGCCCAGATTACACACACCGCTGATTGGAAATATTTAGCTAACTTGTACAGTAGGTGGCTATGAGGACCTAGCTAGCAGGGGGAGTCATAATGCTGCAGTCTTTACACTGACAAGGATCTTACCTCAAGTTCCACAACGTTGTACTGTGAAGGGCAAAGACAAGAGATGGGTTCATATTTCATTAAGAACTCCAATGCCAAAACAGAGCATAGCTGTCTACAGCTACTAGACAGGTGATTGGCTTGGTCACTTAACGTAAACATCACATGTAGCATTTGCAATTCAATCTCAGGAAAAGATGATCCCATACATTCCAATCTGACCTATATGAATGGAAGCCTCATGTCCTGGCTGGTTGATTGCTGTACATAATACCAGACTGCTATGTCCATCACAGTATTGTGACACTTCTGCATCTTGGATTGAAATAGTAGAGACTGAACTAAAATACTATTGTCAAACGTATATTTGTAACTCACCAGCTGATTGACGGGGCTAAAATGCGTATCCAAGGTGACGACTCTAAAAAGCACTGTAAAAAGCCAATGAGAAGATTAGAAGCATAATTTCAAGCAACTTTCTCAATTCCAAGGATTCCCAGAAATACTGGTTGAGGATTTCCAGCCTGATTCCAGTGTACATATCCTGAGTGAACCAGGGGGATTTACTGCATCTGCACCACGAGGCTCTTCAGATGTCTACCGTTTCCCCTCTACAATCCCCATAAGCCACGCATGACGTTAGAACAGAGTGGACGGGACCAGACTGGGGAACAACATTGCCAGCAATGATGCTGTTCCTTTCTACACAATTATTGCCTGATGCATTTCAAACAATACTGCCTTCAGATTTCAGTACTTCATTGTAATACCGTTACAGCCTCAAATAAACAAAGGGAGCATGGTGGGGTCGTGGATAACTGTTGATGTCAAAATGGGGTGAGGGGCCCAAAAAGGTCAACGCCCCGGAATAAACCATTACAGAACAAGCCAACACCTAATTGGCCTGTTTCTTAGCAACCAGACTAAAGGTGTACCGGCTCTAACATTACCCGTTTGTCCTGGGTTGTAGATTGGTTTGTCCGTTTGGATGAACGTCATGGGGCTGTAGGGTTTGATCATCACTCTTCTCTCCTCTGTTGATAGGAATGTTTCTCCTCGAACCTCCACCTTAAAGTTCTGCACTTTGTCGCTCTTCACACGAGGGGCCTGTCAGGGACAGAAACAGGGCAACACTGGTCAACAAACGGACCGATAACATAGGACTTTCAAATGTGGTGCCGTGTGGCCCAGTTGGTAAGAGCGTGCCACTAGCCACTTCGAGGTAGAGCGTTTAACTACTGCAGGGATCCCATTATGCATTCGGCCTACTGTAAGTTACATATGTAACTTGTCTCGATATTATATACTAGAATTCAATCAAAAACTGGTACAAATTGGTGCCCGAATCACAGAAAAGTTCTGGTAGGTCACCATTGACATTTCCCATGAAATAAGCTGGCATTGCACAAAGAAGCTAAGCGATGCATCAAAGCTGAGCAGTACAGTCCACTCTTAATGGAATGGTTCTGGAAGTCCACCAGTGCTGGGCTGACCTGAAACTGGAAACAGCGGTGAAACTCTTGGTCAGAACTCTGGTGGAGAAGTCTCTTGTTCTGCCCGTCGGCCATCAGAGATACGGTCATGACCAGGGTCTCGTTGGGCTGCAGAAGGCTGGCACAAAGCTTGGCCTCTGAGCCTGCCTGGATCACTGCAGGAACAGCTACCATGTAAACCCTACAGAGAACACACCCGACAACAGGAAAATCAGTACATCTCTAAACACAAAGCCAGGTCAAATATACATCTGCAGAAAGGGGAGATGAAAACTTGCTCTGACAAGAGAACGTTAAACCGAGACGAGAGAAGCAGGTCTGACCACTAAACTCTAACTGCAGATGGACTTACGGTCTTGGAGTCTCTTGACAGACACAAAGCCAGTGAAAGCAGGCAAACAGGATCCATCTCCAAACCTGAAGCCCAGGAAGAACCATGACTAAAGGAGAAAAATAAACCAAACCAGTTATGACCCAGTATTCCTCCTAGGAAGACCTGCCTACTGCAAGTTCATTTCCTGTCATTCTACCATTGGGCAAAGAATGTAACAATTGTATGATCAATTTCAATGCAATTACAAAATTTTGCCAATGGGCAGAAAGAAGAGGCCAAATGCACTATTATTTCCGTCAATTCTAGACATTCCCCCATGACTATGCCATTTTAATGATAACTGAGTGACTAACAAAATCAATGTTAGTCTAGTGTGCATAGTCTACTATGTTACTAAACCCTTTAGAGTGCATTTGCTATCGCCTGTAAAAGATCAGATGAATGTAAAAAAAATGTTAGGCGTTAATTTATTAGAAGTTAATCGCCGACCTGATATGTGAATAATGATTGCGCCACAAGTTACCATAACACCTGTGGTCAAGGCATACTCACCACCTCGATTTGAATATCGATTTAGAAATGAGACGACTCGGTCACGTCTTCTTAAATATCCTGCAGGTGCGCGGCTAGTTCCGGATTTGTTTTCTAGTTACTAAGCGCGCACACCTGCTGGATATTGAAGGCGTTCGATTAAGCTGAACCTGGGTTGCACTTGACCGGGCATAACCGGTAGGGAGGAGTGCCTCTGAAAAGGAACAGTAATCTGCGCTGCCCATTCATAATAGTCAACAAGGCAGCATGGTGCATCGTTCAGGATCATACATGTCTTTTCGATAAAATGGTCGAGTTTTCCAATATTGGAAAGGCAGCTAAAGCACATAATGGGGATTTTATCAACACCGAACACTTAGGCCAATGACATGCATATGAAACTATCCTAAATCATTACTCCACGTGCTTAACCTTGTTTTGAACCGAATTCGCCTTTGGCGGCACCTGGTTCATACCGGAAGGCAGCCCGGTTACAAAACGAATGCAATCCCGTATTACCATGTGCAAACTCCTACCGGGCCGATATAAACCCTGCATTGCCGACACTATTGATGCGTTCGTATCCAAGTGGGAAGTGGGAAATTACCACATCAGACTGGGAAAAATCCACTTGAACGCCCCTCCAACTGGTAATTACTAGTGGGAAACTCCTCTATCATCCCGAGCTCCCACTTCTCCACATGCTGACCTCTAATGTCATCTACTACTGAAATTACCTCGAGAACTTTCAGGAGTTAAATGCAAGAACAAAACATTGTTTATAAAAAGCTATCTGTACTCAACAAAACATAAACACAACATGTAACAATTTCAAAGATTTTGCAGAGTAACAGTTCATATAAGGAAATCAGTCATCTGAAACGAATTCATTCGGCCCTAATCTATGGATTTCACATAACTGGGCAGGGGAGCAGCTATGGGTGGGCCTGAGAGGGCATAGGCCCACCCACTGGGAGCCAGGCCCACCCACTGGGGAGCCAGGCCCACTCACTGGGAGCCAGGCCCACCCACTGGGGAGCCAGGCCCGCCCACTGGGGAGCCAGGCCCGCCCACTGGGGAGCCAGGCCCGCCCACTGGGAGCCAGGCCCGGCCACTGGGGAGCCAGGCCCGGCCACTGGGGAGCCAGGCCCGGCCACTGGGGAGCCAGGCCCGGCCACTGGGGAGCCAGGCCCACCCCCTGGGGAGCCAGGCCCACCCCCTGGGGAGCCAGGCCCACCCACTGGGGAGCCAGGCCCACCCACTGGGGAGCCAGGCCCACCCACTGGGGAGCCAGGGACCACCCACTGGGAGCCAGGGACCACCCACTGGGAGCCAGGGACCACCCACTGGGAGCCAGGATCAGCGTTTTTCCCCACAAAAGAGCTTTATTACAGCACTTTACTTCTTGCGTTTATATTTGTGTTCAGTGTATTAATATGGTTTTTGAACACTATGATTGGTTTACATGCTGGCTTTACTTTTAGTTTATGGTTTGCACAGCTTGTTGGCCATTAGCCAATCAGTGTTTTTCTCAACGAGTTCAAAGCTCTTCAGTGCATCCAAATGGTATTTACGACTTCACAACGGGTAAATTCCCAGATCCCACTTGTTTACCAACCAGGCATATGTATTGGCCATGAGAGAAGAATGGGTAACTGCAGAGTTGGGGAGATTCTTGTTTGAGCAAAAGACCGTCCTCTCTGCTCCGTGACCCAGAAACCAATAAGTGGTTGCGTGGTCGAGCAGTGTGTCAGTTCGTTAGTTGGGAAACGGAAGTGTCCTCCCCTCCTCGACAGCCACCTACCATTGAGGATAGTCATGTGTATCCTACTGCAGAAGAGTTTTGAAATCTGCCAAACCCAGTTTGAATCAGCTTTTGTTTTGTCAGAGGAGAAAAAACATGCACATGTTTAAAAGCAATACACTATTTATCCTTTTATCTATAACATGGCAGGTTAGGAGAACTAACGTAGCAGGTTAGGATAGTTGATATGGCAGGTTAGCAGAACTAACGTAGCAGGTTAGGATAGTTGATATGGCAGGTTAGGAGAACTAACATAGCAGGTTAGGATAGTTGATATGGCAGGTTAGGAGAACTAACATAACAGGTTAGGATAGTTGATATGGCAGGTTAGGAGAACTAACATAGCAGGTTAGGATAGTTGATATGGCAGGTTAGGAGAACAAACGTAGCAGGTTAGGATAGTTGATATGGCAGGTTAGGAGAACTAACATAGCAGGTTAGGATAGTTGATATGGCAGGTTAGGAGAACTAACATAGCAGGTTAGGATAGTTGATATGGCAGGTTAGCAGAACTAACGTAGCAGGTTAGGATAATTGATATGGCAGGTTAGGAGAATTAACGCGGCAGGATAGAAGAATTAACTTAGTAGGTTAGAATAGTTAATATGCTACACTGGTTTATCAAGTTGTGCAGCCCAATCAGCCACTCAAAACTTTCTTGAGTGGCAACAAATCTACCCAATTAGCTGATTCGCTTTCCATATAAGCACTTCTGCTGATCCACCCACATCTTTCTTAACGCCTAATTTCAGACACATTGTACATGGGAAGATCTCAATTGCATATTCCTCACGTCCTCTCTCCTCCTCAAAACCCATTGGATGAGAAAGCTAAAGGTCCCGCCCCTCTGACCTTTTCCTCCAATGGGTTTTGAGAAGGAGACGAGGAAAGAAGACGCGAGGAGTATGCAATTGAGCTCTTCCCCATGACTCCATTGAGATCATAGAGAATAATAGAGAAATCCCCATATCATTCCCATGATGGCGTCTGTGAGCGCACGGGCAGCACCATTGAGGCAATCTCCAATTTGATGTAGTCAATTTCCTTCTTCTAAATCAAATCCAAATGTATTTAAAAGGCCTTTTTACATCAGCAGAAACATTTCAAATAAGGGCTGTGTTTCGTGTAGGCACCTTTAGTTCTTTATGATAAACATTTCCTTGTTTGACCACTAGGTTTTATGGGTATTATGACTAATACTGTGGTACTCTATAGCGTCTGTGACAACATGAGGCAATATCCATTTTGAAGTAGTCAATTTTCTTTCTCACGATTGGCTGTCCTGGTAGGACATCACTCCAACATGGTCACCAGGAGTGATCAGCCAATGAAGTTGGAAGTCCCACCCAGTTGAGTACATAAAAATGGTGGAAGCTCTAAATGGTGCTGCCCATGCTATACAGCCTCTTGGCCACTAGAGGCCTCTATCATTCTCTATGCTTTGAAACCGCTGGTCTACCATATTGGCACTCCCCAGTAGGAGCATTCCTCCATAGGAATGAATGGAATTCTACAGTATTTTGATTAAAGGTTTCAAGGACAAAACTACATGTATTTAAGTATTTTGTTGTTGTAGTCGGGCCGTAACATTAGTAATAAAATATACATATACTTTAAGGAAAATTACCGTTTTTTTCTGTAAATATCATATTACCTTTTACAACAACAACAAAAGTCTATTAGAAATGTGCTCTTTATTTTGTGGCATGGTGTGAAATGCATTTATATAACTGTCCTCCAGGTGGTGCTGCTGTACAGTGGGTCAGAATAAGACACTTAGGAGACTATTGCCTATTATTCCTATTACTTGGTCTTGGTTCTGTTTTTTACTAGATCAAATTTAGAGTCAATGTTATGCTATTCCTGTGTTCTAAACAGGGTTGGATGATTATTCCTGTGTTCTAAACAGGGTTGGATGAGTATTCCTGTGTTCTAAAGAGGGTTGGATGAGTATTCTTGTGTTCTAAAGAGGGTTGGATGAGTATTCCTGTGTTCTAAACAGGGTTGGATGAGTATTCCTGTGTTCTAAAGAGGGTTGGATGAGTATTCCTGAGTTCTGAAGAGGGTTGGATGAGTATTCCTGTGTTCTAAACAGGGTTGGATGAGTATTCCTGTGTTCTAAAGAGGGTTGGATGAGTATTCCTGTGTTCTAAAGAGGGTTGGATGAGTATTCCTGTGTTCTAAAGAGGGTTGGATGAGTATTCCTGTGTTCTAAAGAGGGTTGGATGAGTATTCCTGTGTTCTAAAGAGGGTTGGATGAGTATTCCTGTGTTCTAAACAGGGTTGGATGAGTATTCCTGTGTTCTAAAGAGGGTTGAATGAGTATTCCTGTGTTCTAAACAGGGTTGGATGAGTATTCCTGTGTTCTAAAGAGGGTTGGATGAGTATTCTTGTGTTCTAAAGAGGGTTGGATGAGTATTCCTGTGTTCTAAAGGGTGTTGGATGAGTACTCCTGTGTTCTAAAGAGTGTTGGATGAGTACTCATGTGTTCTAAACAGGGTTGGATGAGTATTCCTGTGTTCTAAAGAGGGTTGGATGAGTATTCCTGTGTTCTAAACAGGGTTGGATGAGTATTCCTGTGTTCTAAAGAGGGTTGGATGAGTATTCCTGTGTTCTAAACAGGGTTGGATGAGTATTCCTGTGTTTTAAAGTGGGTTGGATGTGTATTTTTCCCTACTATTTGATTCTACAGCATCCAACAACTGTAGGCCTATTGGTCTAATCCATAATTTACTGATGGAAGAGTCCCTTATACACAGTTATACTTCATCTCGGGTAACCCACAACTAAACTCTTGCGTAATTTGATCAGAAACACCATCTATGTTTGCATAGTCCATCCACGAGAGATTATTCTAACCGAGTTATAATACCCTAAACGTTTGATGAGGCAATAAGAGCTCTCTCTAGTTGAGTCAAGCAACAGACGAGTATCCAGGAAGCAAACATCCTGGATGGATATTTATCCTAGTCCTACATCAACTATTTACTTCAACTATATTGACTTAGTTTTCCACTGAATCTCACTGATAGGACTGTATAGACACTGCAGCCTGGGAGACACATTAAGAACACTGCAGCCTGGGGGACTCAATAAGGACACTGCAGCCTGAGAGACTCAATAAGGACACTGCAGCCTGGGAGACTCAATAAGGACACTGCAGCCCAGGAGACTCAATAAGGACACTGCAGCCCGGGAGACACAATAAGGACACTGCAGCCTGGGGGACTCAATAAGGACACTGCAGCCTGGGGGACTCAATGAGGACACTGCAGCCTGGGAGACACAATAAGGACACTGCAGCCTGGGGGACTCAATAAGGACACTGCAGCCCGGGAGACACATTAAGGACACTGCAGCCTGGGAGACTCAATAAGAACACTGCAGCCTGGGAGACTCAATAAGAACACTGCAACCTGGGAGACTCAATAAGAACACTGCAGCCTGGGAGACTCAATAAGGACACTGCAGCCTGGGAGACTCAATGAGGACACTGCAGCCTGGGAGACTCAATAAGAACACTGCAGCCTGGGAGACTCAATAAGGACACTGCAGCCCGGGAGACTCAATAAGGACACTGCAGCCTGGGAGACTCAATAAGGACACTGCAGCCTGGGGGACTCAATAAGGACACTGCAGCCTGGGAGACTCATTAAGGACACTGCAGCCCAGGAGACTTAATAAGGACACTGCAGCCTGGGAGACTCAATAAGAACACTGCAGCCTGGGAGACTCAATAAGAACACTGCAGCCTGGGAGACTCAATAAGGACACAGCAGCCCAGCCAAATGATTAATCTAAATCTAAATCTGTCCCTTACCTTAACCCTAAACCCAACTTCCAACCCTAACCCAACTTCCAACCCTAACCCAACTTCCAACCCTAACCCAACTTCCAACCCTAACCCAACCTAATTGCACCCCTGTGTAGACTTTAAGAAACACTCTAGGTAGCCATTTGAATAGCCCACTCAACCCTGTGTAGACTATTAAACACATTTATACAACAATAGCCTGTTCATTTAACGCTATTTCTTATCTACCAACTACACTCTGAAAGGTGAAGGTTCCTTATCCGTTAGTGGTTCTTCAAGTTGAAACTGTGGGGGAACCCCTATAAGGAACCCCTATAAGGTCCCCTATAAGGAACCCCTATAAGGTCCCCTATAAGGAACCCCTATAAGGTCTTCAAAGAACCCCTTTTAATGGATCCTCAAAGAACTAGAATCTTGTTTTAACTCCTCCCCATTATTATTATTAATACGCATAACAATAACACATGAGTTCTCAGTGTTTATTATGATTTTAATGGGAAAGCAAAATGTAAAAAATATTAAAATGAATATTATTATTTTTTTACTGTTATTTTACCAGGTAAATTGACTGAGAAACATTCTCATTTACAGCAACAACCTGGGGAATAGTTACAGGGGAGAGGAGGGGGATGAATGAGCCAACTGTACACTGGGGATGATTAGGTGACTGATGGTATGAGGGCCAGATTGGGATTTTAGCCAGGACACCAGGGTTAACACCCCTACTCTTACAATAAGTGCCATGGGATCTTTAATGACCTCAGAGAGTCAGGACACCCGTTTAACGTCCCATCCCAATCACTGGGGTATTATTGGGATATTTGTTAGACCAGGGGAAAGAGTGCCTCCTGCTGGAGATATGAGGTCCCAGCAGAGCCCCAAGACCAGGCAAGTCAGTTAAATGAACAAATTCTTATTTTCAATGACGGCCTAGGAACAGTGGGTTAACTGCCTGTTCAGGGGCAGAACGACAGATTTGTACCTTGTTAGGTCGGGGATTTGAACTTGCAACCTTCCGGTTACTAGCCCAACGCTCTAACCACTAGGCTACCCTGCCGCCCCAAGTATATCCTCTGGTGTGTTGATGTTAATGGGTTGATGTTCTCCATATCCACAGCCAGAATGATGTTGCAGTGCATGGTGATCGAACAGGTTTCCTGTAGGGAGGGTGAAGTCTGTGAATCCCCAAAATAGTCATTATGGAGATGATTAACAAAACATGCACACGACAGTATTCATACCTTGGTTTCCATGGTGAAGGTGAATGAAAAAACCTGTTTTGATCATGGTTTTCATACACATACCTTGTCCATAGTGTAGAGGCCTGTGGGATATTTATTGAAGAGGCAAGGGAGGAGGATGGTATGTGATCTGCATAACATACCAGTACCTATTGACATGCCTTTTCAAGCCTCCTTGTCTTCATGCCTGCAGACTCAGACACAAAGGTGAGCAGTTCAGTCATCTGCACTGAATACAGCTAACTGTCAACATATTCTCATAGCCTTCAACATATTCATATAGCCTACACTACATATTCTTATAGCCTTCAACATATTCTAATAGCCTACAGTACATATTTTTATAGCCTTCAACATATTCTAATAGCCTACAGTACATATTCTTATAGCCTTCAACATATTCATATAGCCTTCAACATATTCTCATAGCCTACAGTACATATTCTTATAGCCTTCAACATATTCTTATAGCCTACCGTACATATTCCTATAGCCTACAGTACATATTCTTATAGCCTACAGTACATATTCTTATAGCCTTCAACATATTCTTATAGCCTACAGTACATATTCTTATAGCCTTCAACATATTCTTATAGCCTACAGTACATATTCTTATAGCCTTCAACATATTCTTATAGCCTACCGTACATATTCCTATAGCCTACAGTACATATTCTTATAGCCTACAGTACATATTCTTATAGCCTTCAACATATTCTTATAGCCTACCGTACATATTCCTATAGCCTACAGTACATATTCTTATAGCCTACAGTACATATTCCTATAGCCTACAGTACATATTCTTATAGCCTACAGTACATATTCTTATAGCCTACAGTACATATTCCTATAGCCCACAGTACATATTCTAATAGCCTACAGTACATATTCCTATAGCCTACAGTACATATTCCTATAGCCTACAGTACATATTCTTATAGCCTACAGTACATATTCCTATAGCCTACAGTACATATTCTAATAGCCTACAGTGCATATTCCTATAGCCTACAGTACATATTCTTATAGCCTACAGTACATATTCTTATAGCCTACAGTACATATTCCTATAGCCTACAGTACATATTCCTATAGCCTACAGTACGTATTCCTATAGCCTACAGTACATATTCCTATAACCTACAGTACATATTCTTATAGCCTACAGTACATATTCTTATAGCCTACAGTACATATTCTTATAGCCTACAGTACATATTCCTATAGCCTTCAGTACATATTCCTATAGCCTACAGTACATATTCCTATAGCCTACAGTACATATTCCTATAGCCTACAGTACATATTCCTATAGCCTACAGTACATATTCTTATAGCCTACAGTACATATTCCTATAGCCTACAGTACATATTCTTATAGCCTACAGTACATATTCCTATAGCCTACAGTACATACTCCTATAGCCTACAGTACATATTCCTATAGCCTACAGTACATATTCCTATAGCCTACAGTACATATTCTTATAGCCTACAGTACATATTCCTATAGCCTACAGTACATATTCTTATAGCCTACAGTACATATTCTTATAGCCTACAGTACATATTCCTATAGCCTACAGTACATATTCCTATAGCCTACAGTACATATTACTATAGCCTACAGTACATATTCTTATAGCCTACAGTACATATTCCTATAGCCTACAGTACATATTCTTATAGCCTACAGTACATATTCTTATAGCCTACAGTACATATTCTTATAGCCTACAGTACATATTCTTATAGCCTACAGTACATATTCTTATAGCCTACAGTGCATATTCCTATAGCCTACAGTACATATTCCTATAGCCTACAGTACATATTCCTATAGCCTACAGTACATATTCCTATAGCCTACAGTACATATTCTTACCTCTTTGTTGATTGATATCCACTGAATTGTGTCCATTTTCTTTGTTTTAGAAAGATTTGCACAAATATGAACAGATAGATGGCATCATCATAAAACAATATACATGTAGATACAAGGGACCAACCACATCTTAAATTGAGGGGATCTTTACATTATTCAGTTAAGTTCCTGCTGTCCTTTCAGGCTCCTGCAAGAACCCCCAACAACTAAGGAGGTTCCACGATGAACCCCACCTCCTATGGGGTTCTTGGAAGAACCTTTTGGGGGCAATTTTCAGTGCCAAGAACCCTAAGGATCTTCAAAGGATGTTGAGGATCTTAGAAGAACCCTTGTTGAACCCTGAGTGTACTCTCTGTCTCTCTCTCTTCCTCTCTCTCAGCCTCTTTTCCTCTGTCTCTCTCTCTTCCTCTCTCTCAGCCTCTTTTCCTCTCTCTCTCTGCCTCTTTTCCTCTGTCTCTCTCTCTTCCTCTCTCTCAGCCTCTTTTCCTCTGTCTCTCTCTCTTTCTCTCTCAGCCTCTTTTCCTCTGTCTCTCTCTCTTTCTCTCTCAGCCTCTTTTCCTCTGTCTCTCTCTCTTCCTCTCTCAGCCTCTTTTCCTCTGTCTCTCTCTCTTCCTCTCTCTCAGCCTCTTTTCCTCTGTCTCTCTCTCTTCCTCTCTCAGCCTCTTTTCCTCTGTCTCTCTCTCTTCCTCTCTCAGCCTCTTTTCCTCTCTCTCTCTTCCTCTCTCTGAGCCTCTTTTCCTCTCTCTGTCTCTTCCTCTCGCTCAGCCTCTTTTCCTCTGTCTCTCTCTCTCTTTTCCTCTCTCTCTTTCTTTCACAGCCAACAGATGAGGAAGACTTCCCTCTTATCCAGGTCGCAATCATGAAACTACCTGCCTGTTGCGGTAGTAGAAGTTGCTCATAGGCACAGATCTAGGATCAGATCACCCTCCCTCGACCCCGACCTTAACCATTAGACTGTGGTGTGCAAAACTGACCTTAGATCAGTGTATCCAGACTATAGAACGGAAAATAGATGTATTATCAGGCGTGGGACTCGGGCAGCAGGTATATAAGCGCTTCCTGGATCTCTTCTAGCCTATATGGGCAATGTATCGTCATATTTCTCCCATTAGTGTTTTTAACAGCAGAGTGTGTGTGTCGCGCTGTGCAGGTGCGAACAGAACGGAACGCAGAGGCACCTGTTGCTATTCGTCATTGCCACTGTAGCACGTAGTGGGACAGGATAGCCTTCTCTCTTTCTCTTTCTCTCTCTCTCTCTCTCCCTCTCCCTCTCCCTCTCTCTCTCTTTCACACACACACACACACACTGATGGGGATTTAGGCTACATAGACATACACTGACGGGGATGTAGGCTACTGTGTGTGTGTGTGTGTGTGTAAAGCAGCGATTCCTTAATCTTTGATCTTCTGGATAAACCCTCGGGTAGGCTCGAGGTAATCTACTGTAATTCCGTGTCCTAGTTGAACAACTTTACGGTTATCTTTTTTCCAGCCCCGGGGCCTTGTTGGTGTTAGACTGTATGCTGCTATTTCGGATTGATTGGCATCTCTCGTCCTTTTGAGTAGCCAACGTGTATATGTCTTTCTTTTTACTCTGCGGTTTAGATACTTTTGTCTGTGTTCAGCAAAGTCACACCAATGCGCATCATCATGGCGAAAGGGGAGTTTTGGGCCTCGGATGTCTGTGATCGTTCCTTCGGACTGAAACTCCTGTCCTACCTGGGATAGGTAGCCTAACCTAACCTGGTTCCCGGTTTGAGGAACTTCAGACTTTCATCGGACTCTAGATTTTTCACACGGACATTCTATAGAATGGAGTGGGAGCTGAGACCACGGCTTTGTTTCCTAACGAAAGGGCCGCGCGGGTACGGCTTTCACCTTCACGGCGAGCGGAATAAAGGCGGACAGTTCATACGGAAAGTGGAACCCGGTTCGTCCGCGGAGCTTTCGGGGCTGCGCGCGGGGGACCGGGTCGTGGAAGTGAACGGGGAAAATGTGGAAGACGAGACGCACTATCAAGTGAGTGCTCTCTCTCTCTAAATTCAATTTCAATTCAAAGAGCTTCATCAGCATGGGAAACATATGTTTACCTTTCCAAAGCAAGTGAAATAGATGAACAAAAGTGAAATAATCAGAAATGAACAGTAAACATTACACTCACGAAAGTTTCAAAATAATAGAGACATGTAAAATGTTATATTATGGGTATGAACAGTGTTGTAACCATGTGCAAACAGTTGAAGTACAAAGGGGAAAATACATCAACATAAATATGAGTTGTATTTACAATGATGTTTGTGCTTCACTTGTTGCCCTTTTCTTGTGGCAGAAAGTGCAGGAAGTGCAGCTCAGTTTCCACCTCATTTTGTGGGCAGTGTGCACATAGCCTGTCTTCTCTTGAGAGCCAGGTCTGCCTACAGCGGCCTTTCTCAATAGCAAGGCTACGCTCACTGAGTCTGTACATAGTCAAAGCTTTCCTTAAGTCTGGGTCAGTCACAGTGGTCAGGTATACTTTCTCTTTTGTCTCTCTCTCTCTGTGTGTGTGTGTGCGTGTGCATGTGTGTGTGCGCGTGCGCGTGCGTTTGAGTGTGTGTGTGTGCGTTTGAGTGTGTGTGTGTGAGTGCGACTCGAGTGTGTGTGTCCGTTTGAGTGTGTGTGTGTGTGTGTGCGTGCGTGCGTGTGTGTTACAGTATGAGTGTGAACCACAGACAAGAGGTTACCTTCTACCTGTTTGCCCATTTAAGATTTAGATGTGATGAGATCCCATTGAGCCGACGTCAACGGTGACATCTAGTTTTCCTGGTGTCCGTCACATAACGAGAAAGACATGACAGACGAACCTCCCGTAGCCTTCGGGGATGGACAGTGAACTGGGTCAAATGAGCCCTTATTGTCATGGGAATCAATGGAAGGTATTGTGGAGCTGGGACTATGTGTGTTCGTTGTGTTACAAACAAACTCAGGTCTTTGAAACTGGGTTGAGGTTGTCACACCAACAGCTATTTGCCCGAGATGTGGTCGGATCACCTTTGAACCCTTTAACGACCCCTGTCTCCAGCAGGGTTGGGGTCAAATCCAGTTCAATTCCAGCCCATTCAGGAAGTAGCCTACACTGAAATTCTCTTCAATGAGGAACATTTGGACTTGGAATTTGGTTTACTTTTAATTTAAATGGAATTGACAACCCTACTCTCCATGTTAACCCATTACATCTACATCTCTCTCTCTCTCTCTCTCTCTCTCTCTCTCTCTCTCTCTCTCTCTCTCTCTCTCTCTCTCTCTCTCTCTCTCTCTCTCTCTCTCTCTCTCTCTCTCTCTCTCTCTCTCTCTCTCTCTCTCTCTCTCTCTCTCTCTCTCTCTCTCTCTCTCTCTCTCTCTCTCTCTCTCTCCTCTCTCTCTCAGTCTTTCTTGTCCTCTGCCACCATCCCTCTGTTGGCTCTGTCATTATTCCTCACCTCCTCTCTCATCCTCTTTTTCATCTCTCTCTAGTTTTCTCTCTCTAATCCATCATCTCTCACAATTTGTGCCTTATTGACATGACGATGAACGGACCAACAAAAATGTGAAAGCAGTTAATAATTGATCCCCCTCTCTCTTTTTCTCCCTCTATCTCTCCTCTCTCTTTTTCTCCCTATATCTCTCCTCTCTCTTTTTCTCCCTCTATCTCTCTCTTTTTCTCCCTCTATCTCTCCTCTCTCTTTTTCTCCCTCTATCTCTCCTCTCTCTTTTTCTCCCTATATCTCTCCTCTCTCTTTTTCTCCCTCTATCTCTCTCTTTTTCTCCCTCTATCTCTCCTCTCTCTTTTTCTCCCTCTATCTCTCCTCTCTCTTTTTCTCCCTCTATCTCTCCTCTCTCCCCTCCTCCCCCTCTCTCTTTTTCTCCCCCTCTCTCTTTTTCTCCCTATATCTCTCCTCTCTCCACTCCTCCCCCTCTCTCTATTTCTCTCTATATCTCTCCTCTCTCTTTTTCTCCCCCTATCTCTCCTCTCTCTTTTTCTCCCTATATCTCTCCTCTCTCTTTTTCTCCCTCTAACTCCCCTCTCTCTTTTTCTCCCTATATCTCTTTTTTCTCCCTATATCTCTCCTCTCTCTTTTTCTCCCTATATCTCTCCTCTCTCTTTTTCTCCTCTCTCCCTCTTCCCCCTCTCTCTTTTTCTCCCTATATCTCTCCTCTCTCTTTTTTCTCCCTATATCTCTCCTCTCTCTTTTTCTCCTCTCTCCCCTCTTCCCCCTCTCTCTTTTTCTCTCTATATCTCCCCTCTCTCTTTTTCTCCCTATATCTCTCCTCTCTCTTTTTTCTCCCTATATCTCTCCTCTCTCTTTTTCTCCTCTCTCCCCTCTTCCCCCTCTCTCTTTTTCTCCCTATATCTCTCCTCTCTCTTTTTCTCTCTATATCTCTCCTCTCTCTTTTTCTCCCTCTATCTCTCCTCTCTCTTTTTCTCTCTATATCTCTCCTCTCTCTTTTTTCTCCCTATATCTCTCCTCTCTCTTTTTCTCCCTCTATCTCCCCTCTCTCTTTTTCTCCATATATCTCTCCTCTCCCCTCCTCCCCCTCTCTCTTTTTCTCCCTATATCTCTCCTCTCTCCCCTCCTCCCCCTCTCTTTTTTTCTCCCTATATCTCTCCTCTCTCTTTTTCTCCCTCTATCTCCCCTCTCTCTTTTTCTCCATATATCTCTCCTCTCTCCCCTCCTCCCCCTATCTCTTTTTCTCCCTATATCTCTCCTCTCTCCCCTCCTCCCCCTCTCTCTTTTTTCTCCCTATATCTCTCCTCTCTCCCCTCCTCCCCCTCTCTCTTTTTTCTCCCTATATCTCTCCTCTCTCTTTTTCTCCCTATATCTCTCCTCTCTCCCCTCCTCCCCCTCTCTCTTTTTCTCCCTATATCTCTCCTCTCTCTTTTTCTCCCTATATCTCTCCTCTCTCCCCTCCTCCCCCTCTCTCTTTTTTCTCCCTATATCTCTCCTCTCTCTTTTTCTCCCTATATCTCTCCCTCTCCCTCCTCCCCCTCTCTCTTTTTTCTCCCTATATCTCTCCTCTCTCTTTTTCTCCCTATATCTCTCCTCTCTCCCCTCCTCCCCCTCTCTCTTTTTTCTCCCTATATCTCTCTTCTCTCTTTTTCTCCCTATATCTCTCCTCTCTCTTTTTCTCCCTATATCTCTCTTCTCTCTTTTTCTCCCTATATCTCTCCTCTCTCTTTTTCTCCCTATATCTCTCCTCTCTCCCCTCCTCCCCCTCTCTCTTTTTTCTCCCTATATCTCTCCTCTCTCTTTTTCTCCCTATATCTCTCCTCTCTCCCCTCCTCCCCCTCTCTCTTTTTTCTCCCTATATCTCTCTTCTCTCTTTTTCTCCCTCTATCGCTCCTCTCTCTTTTTGTCCCTATATCTCTCCTCTCTCTTTTTCTCCCTATATCTCTCCTCTCTCCCCTCCTCCCCTCTCTCTTTTTGTCCCTATATCTCTCCTCTCTCTTTTTCTCCCTATATCTCTCCTCTCTCCCCTCCTCCCCTCTCTCTTTTTCTCCCTATATCTCTCCTCTCTCTTTTTCTCCCTATATGTCTCCTCTCTCCCCTCCTCCCCTCTCTCTTTTTGTCCCTATATCTCTCCTCTCTCTTTTTCTCCCTATATCTCTCCTCTCTCCCCCTCCTCCCCTCTCTCTTTTTCTCCATATATCTCTCCTCTCTCTTTTTCTCCCTATATCTCTCCTCTCTCCCCTCTTCCCCCTCTCTCTTTTTGTCCCTATATCTCTCCTCTCTCTTTTTCTCCCTATATCTCTCCTCTCTCCCCTCTTCCCCCTCTCTCTTTTTCTCCCTATATCTCTCCTTTCTCCTTTTCTCCCTATATCTCTCCTTTCTCCTTTTCTCCCTATATCTCTCCTCTCTCCCCTCCTCCCCTCTCTCTTTTCTCCCTATATCTCTCCTTTCTCCTTTTCTCCCTATATCTCTCCTTTCTCTTTTTCTCCCTATATCTCTCCTCTCTCTTTTTCTCCCTATATCTCTCCTCTCTCTTTTCTCCTCTCTCCCCTCCTCCCCCCTCTCTTTTTCTCCCTATATCTCTCCCTCTCTTTTTCTCCCTATATCTCTCCTCTCTCCCCTCCTCCCCTCTCTCTTTTGTCCCTATATCTCTCCTCTCTCTTTTTCTCCCTATATCTCTCCTCTCCCCTCCCCCCCTCTCTCTTTTTCTCCCTATATCTCTCCTCTCTCTTTTTGTCCCTATATCTCTCCTCTCTTTTTCTCCCTATATCTCTCCTCTCTTCCCTCCTCCCCCCTCTCTTTTTCTCCCTATATCTCTCCTCTCCCCTCCTCCCCCTCTCTCTTTTTCTCCCTATATCTCTCCTCTCTTTTTTTCTCCATATATCTCTCCTCTCTCCCCTCCCCCTCTCTCTTTTTCTCCCTATATCTCTCCTCTCTTCCTCCTCCCCCTCTCTTTTTCTCCCTATATCTCTCCCTCTCTCCCCTCCCCCTCTCTCTTTTTCTCCCTATATCTCTCCTCTCTCCCCCCTCCTCCCCTCTCTCTTTTTCTCCCTATATCTCTCCTCTCTCTTTTTCTCCCTATATCTCTCCTCTCTCCCCTCCTCCCCCTCTCTCTTTTTCTCCCTATATCTCTCCTCTCTCTTTTTGTCCCTATATCTCTCCTCTCTCTTTTTCTCCCTATATCTCTCCTTTCTCCTTTTCTCCCTATATCTCTCCTTTCTCTTTTTCTCCCTATATCTCTCCTCTCTCTTTTTCTCCCTATATCTCTCCTCTCTCTTTTTCTCCTCTCTCCCCTCCTCCCCCTCTCTCTTTTTCTCCCTATATCTCTCCTCTCTCTTTTTCTCCCTATATGTCTCCTCTCTCCCCTCCTCCCCTCTCTCTTTTTGTCCCTATATCTCTCCTCTCTTTTTCTCCCTATATCTCTCTCTCTCCCCTCCTCCCCCTCTCTCTTTTTCTCCCTATATCTCTCCTCTCTCTTTTTGTCCCTATATCTCTCCTCTCTCTTTTTCTCCCTATATCTCTCCTCTCTTCCCTCCTCCCCCTCTCTCTTTTTCTCCCTATATCTCTCCTCTCTCCCCTCCTCCCCCTCTCTCTTTTTCTCCCTATATCTCTCCTCTCTCTTTTTCTCCATATATCTCTCCTCTCTCCCCTCCCCCTCTCTCTTTTTTCTCCCTATATCTCTCCTCTCTTCCCTCCTCCCCCTCTCTCTTTTTCTCCCTATATCTCTCCTCTCTCTCCCCTCCCCCTCTCTCTTTTTCTCCCTATATCTCTCCTCTCTCCCCTCCTCCCCCTCTCTCTTTTTCTCCCTATATCTCTCCTCTCTCTTTTTCTCCCTATATCTCTCCTCTCTCCCCTCCTCCCCCTCTCTCTTTTTTCTCCCTATATCTCTCCTCTCTCTTTTTGTCCCTATATCTCTCCTCTCTCTTTTTCTCCCTATATCTCTCCTCTCTCTTTTTCTCCCTATATCTCTCCTCTCTCCCCTCCTCCCCTCTCTCTTTTTGTCCCTATATCTCTCCTCTCTCTTTTTCTCCCTATATCTCTCCTCTCTCCCCCCCCCTCTCTCTTTTTCTCCCTATATCTCTCCTCTCTCCCCCCCCTCTCTCTTTTTCTCCCTATATCTCTCCTCTCTCCCCTCCCCCTCTCTTTTTCTCCCTATATCTCTCCTCTCTTTCCTCCTCCCCCTCTCTCTTTTTCTCCATATATCTCTCCTCTCTTTCCTCCTCCCCCCTCTCTTTTTCTCCCTATATCTCTCCTCCTCTCCCCTCCCCCTCTCTCTTTTTCTCCCTATATCTCTCCTCTCTCCCCCTCCCCCTCTCTCTTTTCTCCCTATATCTCTCCTCTCTTTCCTCCTCCCCCTCTCTCTTTTCTCCATATATCTCTCCTCTCTTTCCTCCTCCCCCTCTCTCTTTTTATCCATATATCTCTCCTCTCTCCCCTCCCCTCTCTCTTTTTCTCCATATATCTCTCCTCTCTCCCCTCCCCCTCTCTCTTTTTCTCCCTATATCTCTCCTCTCTCTCCTCCTCCCCCTCTCTCTTTTTCTCCCTATATCTCTCCTCTCTCTTTTTCTCCCTATATCTCTCTCCTCTCTTTTTCTCCCTCTATCTCTCCTCTCTCTTTTTCTCCATATATCTCTCCTCTCCCCTCCCCCTCTCTCTTTTTCTCCCTATATCTCCTCTCTTTCCTCCTCCCCCTCTCTTTTTCTCCCTATATCTCTCCTCTCTCTTTTTCTCCCTATATCTCTCCTCTCTCTTTTTCTCCCTCTATCTCTCCTCTCTCTTTTTCTCCATATATCTCTCCTCTCTCCCCTCCCCCTCTCTCTTTTTCTCCCTATATCTCTCCTCTCTTTCCTCCTCCCCCTCTCTCTTTTTCTCCCTATATCTCTCCTCTCTCTTTTCTCCCTCTATCTCTCACCTCTCTTTTTCTCCATATATCTCTCCTCTCTCCCCTCCCCCTCTCTCTTTTTCTCCCTATATCTCTCCTCTCTTTCCTCCTCCCCCTCTCTCTTTTTCTCCCTATATCTCTCCTCTCTTCCCTCCTCCCCCTCTCTCTTTTTCTCCCTATATCTCTCCTCTCTTCCTCCTCCCCTCTCTCTTTTTCTCCCTATATCTCTCCTCTCTCTTTTTCTCCCTATATCTCTCCTCTCTCTTTTTCTCCATATATCTCTCCTCTCTCCCCTCCCCCTCTCTCTTTTTCTCCCTATATCTCTCCTCTCTTTCCTCCTCCCCCTCTCTCTTTTTCTCCCTATATCTCTCCTCTCTTTCCTCCTCCCCCTCTCTCTTTTTCTCCCTATATCTCCCCTCTCTCCCCTCCTCCCCCTCTCTCTAAATTCAATTCAATTCAAGGGGCTTTATTGTCATGGGAAACATGTGTTAACGTTGCCAAAGCAAGTGAGGTAGATAATATAGAAAAGTGAAATAAACAATAAACATGAACAGTAAACATTACACTCACAGACGTTCCAAAAGAATAAAGACATTACAAATGTCATATTATGTATATATACAGTGTTGTAATGATGTACAAATGGTTAAAGTACAAAAGGGAAAATAAATAAGCATAAATATAGGTTGTATTTACAATGGTGTTTGTTCTTCACAGGTCACAAATCTTGCTGCTGTGATGGCACACTGTGGAACTTCACCCAGTAGATATGGGAGTTTATCAGAATCTGTTTTTTTTCTTTGTGGATCTGCGTAATCTGAGGGAAATATATGTCTCTAATATGGTCATACATTGGGCAGGAGGTTAGGAAGTGCAGCTTAAGTTTGGGTCAGTCACGGTGGTCAGGTATTCTGCCACTGTGTACTCTCTGTTTAGGGCCAAATAGCATTCTAGTTTGCTCTGTTTTTTTTTGTTAATTCTTTCCAACGTGTCAAGTAACTATCTTTTTGTTTTCTCGTGATTTGTTTGGGTCTAATTGTGTTGCTGACTCTATCGCCCTCTTCCCCCTAGGTAGTGTATCGTATCAGAGCAGTGGAGCAGCGCACCAGGTTGCTGGTCGTCGACAAAGAGACAGATGATTACCTGCGTAGTCACGGGCTGGCCTGCACAGAGGACCTCGCCGTTGAGATGGGCAATCTCTCTCCCGGCCCTCCCACTTCACCTCCCCTCAGCCTCCCCTGGAGCCCAGGGGGAAGTCCTCTCACCCTCACCCATACACATCCTCACTAAAGCACTCAAACACACCTCTGCCTCACCCAGAAGGACGGATACACGATCGCCGACGTCAAGCCTGATGATTGGCACCAAGAAAAGGGTAGGTGATGTGGTAGGGTAGATGGTATCTATTCAGTGGGGATACTTGGTCACTCTCTAAGCACACAAGCGCTGCTAGGCAGTCCCAGGTCGTTACCTCCCTCCGCTTGGCCCTCACCCTTATCTAATATCTAGTGAACCCAGTCCCAGGTCGTTACCTCCCTCCGCTTGGCCCTCACCCTTATCTAATATCTAGTGAACCCAGTCCCAGGTCGTTACCTCCCTCCGCTTGGCCCTCACCCTTATCTAATATCTAGTGAACCCAGTCCCAGGTCGTTATCTCCCTCCGCTTGGCCCTCACCCTTATCTAATATCTAGTGAACCCAGTCCCAGGTCGTTACCTCCCTCCGCTTGGCCCTCACCCTTATCTAATATCTAGTGAACCCAGTCCCAGGTCGTTATCTCCCTCCGCTTGGCCCTCACCCTTATCTAATATCTAGTGAACCCAGTCCCAGGTCGTTATCTCCCTCCGCTTGGCCCTCACCCTTATCTAATATCTAGTGAACCCAGTCCCAGGTCGTTACCTCCCTCCGCTTGGCCCTCACCCTTATCTAATATCTAGTGAACCCATTCCCAGGTCGTTACCTCCCTCCGCTTGGCCCTCACCCTTATCTAATATCTAGTGAACCCAGTCCCAGGTCGTTACCTCCTCCGCTTGGCCCTCACCCTTATCTAATATCTAGTGAACCCAGTCCCAGGTCGTTACCTCCCTCCGCTTGGCCCTCACCCTTATCTAACATCTAGTGAACCCAGTCCCAGGTCGTTATCTCCCTCCGCTTGGCCCTCACCCTTATCTAATATCTAGTGAACCCAGTCCCAGGTCGTTACCTCCCTCCGCTTGGCCCTCACCCTTATCTAATATCTAGTGAACCCAGTCCCAGGTCGTTACCTCCCTCCGCTTGGCCCTCACCCTTATCTAATATCTAGTGAACCCAGTCCCAGGTCGTTACCTCCCTCCGCTTGGCCCTCACCCTTATCTAATATCTAGTGAACCCAGTCCCAGGTCGTTACCTCCCTCCGCTTGGCCCTCACCCTTATCTAATATCTAGTGAACCCAGTCCCAGGTCGTTTGGCCCTCACCCTTCAATGTTTTCAGATCTGTAAGGTGGAAGCTGAACCTACTAGAACCCTTTAGGCACACTAACATCGAGGGGTTAGGGCCAAGGTGAAGGGATAGGGAACGATTTGTGGCTCAGTTGGTGCTTGCAATGCCAGGGCTGTGGGTTTGATTCCCATGGGGGGGCAGTATGCAAATTTATGGACACACTACTGTAACCACTCTGGATAAGTGTGTCTGCTAAATGTTTGTTTTTTAAAATTGGCTCACTATTATACCAGGGTTACAATAGTTAACCCTTCATTTTCAGTTCAGCTGTTCAGCTCCTAACTTGAATTGCAGGGTCTTTATCCACAAAGTGTGTAGGAGATGGAGTGCTGATCAAGTCCATGTAGTCTTATTCATTATAATCTAAAAGGCTAAACTGATCCTAGATCAGGTCCCCACCTGTCCATGTAGTCTTATTCATTATAATCTAAAAGGCTAAACTGATCCTAGATCAGGTCCCCACCTGTCCATGTCGTCTTATTCATTATAATCTAAAAGGCTAAACTGATCCTAGATCAGGTCCCCATCTGTCCATGTAGTCTTATTCATTATAATCTAAAAGGCTAAACTGATCCTAGATCAGGTCCCCACCTGTCCATGTAGTCTTATTCATTATAATCTAAAAGGCTAAACTGATCCTAGATCAGGTCCCCACCTGTCCATGTAGTCTTATTCATTATAATCTAAAAGGCTAAACTGATCCTAGATCAGGTCCCCACCTGTCCATGTCGTCTTATTCATTATAATCTAAAAGGCTAAACTGATCCTAGATCAGGTCCCCACCTGTCCATGTAGTCTTATTCATTATAATCTAAAAGGCTAAACTGATCTTAGATCAGGTCCCCACCTGTCCATGTAGTCTTATTCATTATAATCTAAAAGGCTAAACTGATCCTAGATCAGGTCCCCATCTGTCCATGTCGTCTTATTCATTATGATCTAAAAGGCTAAACTGATCCTAGATCAGGTCCCCACCTGTCCATGTAGTCTTATTCATTATGATCTAAAAGGCTAAACTGATCCTAGATCAGGTCCCCACCTGTCCATGTAGTCTTATTCATTATAATCTAAAAGGCTAAACTGATCCTAGATCAGGTCCCCACCTGTCCATGTAGTCTTATTCATTATAATCTAAAAGGCTAAACTGATCCTAGATCAGGTCCCCACCTGCCCATGTAGTCTTATTCATTATAATCTAAAAGGCTAAACTGATCCTAGATCAGGTCCCCACCTGTCCATGTCGTCTTATTCATTATAATCTAAAAGGTGAAACGTACCTCCTGAGTGGCGCAGCGGTTTTTAGGCATCACTACAGCCCCGGGTTCAATCCCAGGCTGTGTCACACCCGGCCGTGACCGGGAGACCCATGAGGCGCCGCACAATTGGCCCAGTGTCGTCCGGGTTAGGGGAGGGTTTGGCCGGCCGGGATTTCCTTGTCCCATCGCACTCTTGCAACCCCTTGTGGTGGGCAGGGCGCCTGCGAGCTGACTAAGGTCACCAGCTGTGCGGTGTTTCCTCCGACACGTTGGTGCGGCTGGCTTCCGGGGTAAACAAGCAGTGCGGCTTTGCAGGGTCGTGTTTCGGAGGACGCGTGGCTCTTGACCTTCGCCTCTCCCGAGTCCGTAGGGGAGTTGTAGCGATGGGACAAGACTGTAACTACCAATTGGGGAGAAAAATGGGTAAAAAGACAACAACAAAAACAAGATGAAACTGATCTTAGATCAGCACTCCTACTTTAAGACACTTGATGAATATGGGAATTCACTTTGTACTCAGAGGAGGAGAGTGAATTGGTCTGGAGAAACAGATGGTAAACTGGTCTGACCCAGTTGAGATAAATATAGACAGACAGACAGACATGAGAGGAGAGGAGAGGAGAGGAGAGGGAGGGGAGGGGAGGGGAGGGGAGGAGGGAATTGGAGAGGAGAGGAGAGGAGAGGAGAGGAGAGGAGAGGGGGAATTGGAGAGGAAAGGAAAGGAGAGGAGAGGAGAGGAGAGGAGAGGAGAGGAGAGGAGAGGAGAGGAGAGGAGAGGAGAGGAGAGGAGAGGAGAGGAGAGGAGAGGAGAGGAGAGGAGAGGAGAGGAGAGGAGAGGAGAGGAGGGAAAATGAGAGAAGAGGACAGTTGTTTTACCTGTCAGATAATCAGGATAAGACAGGCACCTGGTGGGCTGTGATTGGTTTAAATCCTACATACTGTGACCAGTGACTGAATTGGAATCTGTTTAAATCCTATCCATCTTACTAACCAGTGCTTCAATTAGACAGCTGGCTATTTCTGCTAGTGAATGAACGAGCAGCGAGGCGAGAGAGAGAGAGTAAGAGCAATGAGATATTGTTTGTGATTAATCGAGCTTCCGGCATATAGCTGTTATCTGTGTTGGTAAGGTGTTTTTTATTTGCAACCACACCACACACACACACACACACACACACACACACACACACACACACACACACACAGAGAGAGACACACACTCTCCCTATCATATTCTACCTCCCACTCTGCGTTCAAACACACCTGTGCTGTTGAGGAGAGATCAGAGTTAGAGGGAATTAGATCAGTTGTCAGGCATGGACCAGAGCAGGTCAGATACACACAGTCTGTCCATGGACCAGAGCAGGTCAGATACACACAGTCTGTCCATGGACCAGAGCAGGTCAGATACACACAGTCTGTCCATGGACCAGAGCAGGTCAGATACACAGTCTGTCCATGGACCAGAGCAGGTCAGATACACACAGTCTGTCCATGGACTAGAGCAGGTCAGATACACACAGTCTGTCCATGGACTAGAGCAGG
>NW_027015233.1:282521-303186 GCF_036934945.1 Oncorhynchus masou masou
CCTACTGCACTGTATACAGGTTGTGTCTAGATGGGACACAGATTGTCAATTGACTTCACCTATAAGGTTAGAGCTTAGGTTAAGGGTTGGCTAATAAAATACAATTCTACAGGGAAGGGGGTGAGAGACCAAACAATTGAATTTCAAATTCTTTCCTGGGCACTGCAAACCATGCACTCCATATCAGAAGCATCTACCCACTGACATACCACCAGACAGGGAGAAGCTTCCCCAAACAGGCACCGACCTGGTCTCAGACCATTTCCTATCATTTTGTACGCAAAACCGAATACCAAGTATGATATAAAATGTATTACATTAGTGGATGTCCATCCATTTCATATGATGTTAAAAACAGACATCTTACAAATTCCAATTTGTTGTGGCCAACATGAACTAGGTAGCTAACATTATCTAGGATAAACATTATGAGTAAAGGTGGTTAGCATGTTGGCCTAACCTTAACCACTTTTAGCTAAGTAGTTCCAAAGTAAATGAAGTTGCTTATTACCCAAAATGTTATACAGCAGTTTTACTACACACCCACCCCTCCACCCGTTTGGTTATTGCCTTAAGTAGCTGTCAGTCTTCTGTAAAAATACCAAACTTACCATTTCATACAGATTTCAGTCTGGCAGATTTACTTTTACTATGTTACGTGTAGTCCATGAGACCAGGCTGCAGACACAGGTCGGTAAAAGGCTCAATTGCATGGAGGTTAGTGTTTCTTCTAAACCGAGTTACAATATATCGGGCTAGAAACTGGGCGCCAAACACAGATTGCAAAAGTTCAACGTGCACTAGGAGACAGTATTTTGTTGCTAAACCCTTTTGGATTGCATTTGGTATTGCCTGTAAAAGACCAGATGCAAGTAACAGTAAACAACTATTGTTTTGGGTATATGATTGCAACACAAGTTGCTATAGCACCTGTGCACTTGGCATACTCACCGCAGCGGGTTGTTTGTGGACTCAGTCGAAAGTAAACATCTCCCGTCGGTCATGTCCTTATAAATATCCTTAGTTCCGGACTTTTTTCCCCTTCTAATTACTAAGCGCTCGCACCTGCTGGATATTCAGGGAGTTGATTAGACTGAACGTCCATTTCAAATGCTCGATCATATTGTCAACAAGGCAGCATATTGATTACCTCAACTCGCCTGTGGACTCGGTACCGGTGCCCCCTGTATATAGCCTCGTTATTGTTATTCTTATTGTGTTACTTTTTTATTTTAGTCTACTTTGTCAATATTTTCCTCTTCTTGAACTGCACTGTTGGTTAAGGGTTTGTAAGTAAGCATTTCACGGAAAAGTCTACACTTGTTGTATTCGGGCATGTGACAAATAGCATTTGATTTGATTTGACCTACATCTTTGTTTGAGCTGGCTTTAAAGGGGCACCTGGCTCATGCTCCAGAGGCATCCCGGACAATCCTTCCACCGGTAACGAGGACAGATAATTGAATCCCCTCCTATCACAGCCATTAAACTCTTAACTGTTTTAGAAAAGTCACCATTGGCCTCATGGTAAAATCCTGAGCAGTTTCCTTCTTCTCTGGCAACCGAGTTGGGAAGGACGCCTGTATCTTTGTAGTGACTGGGTGCATCGACACACCATCCAAAGTGTAATTAATAACTTCACCATGTTGAAAGAGATATTCAATATCTGCTTTTTATTTTTACCCATCTACCAACCCATCTGCTCTACTTTGTGAGACATTGGAAAACATTCCTAGTTTTTGTGGATGAACCTGTGTTTGAAATTCACTGCTCGACTGAGGGACCTTACAGATAATTCTGCACACATTACTGCACACAGTGAGTACATGCCAACATACGTGACTTGTTCAGCACATTTATTTAGGCTTGCCATAACAAAGAGGTTGAATACTTATTGACAAGACATTTTAGCTTTTTATTTGTAAAAAAAAGACAAATAAAAAACAATTCCACTTTAACATTATGTGGTATTGTGGGTAGGCCAGTGACCAAACAAATCTCAGTGTAATCCATTTTAAATTCAGGCTGTACCATGTGGAAAAAGTCAAGGGGTGTGAATACTTATGAATAAAACCTTGACATGTCTTCTCTCCTACCCCCCCTCCTCCAGACCAAGGTGAAGTACCTGAAGCAGACGTCAGTGATGCTCCAGAGGGAGTTTAGAGGGGACATCCTAACACAGTGGAGGGCCTGGTAGGTCTACCTGGAGTAGGACCCAAGATGGCTCCCCTGGCGCCAGGTCTCTGGCATAGGTTGGTATGGCTCATATAGGACTACAAATCCCATATTCTAGTCTGCATGTTGTGATGTGGTCTGATCAGGTGGAGTGTTAGTTCTATTGGATTATATAGTAGCGTCTTGTCATGGGATACTTTCATTCTACTTTTTGTTTTTATTGTGTGTAGTGGTAGTTCTATTGGATCAGAAAGTGGGCGTCTTCTCATGGGAGAGTTTCGTTCTACTTTTTTATTGTGTGTGTGTGTGTGTGTACACACACACACACACACACACCCGTATCTCCAACCGGCTGGGATGGACGAGAGGTGGGACCAAGACCCCAGAGGAGACACGCAAGGCCCTGAAAGAGTGGTTACCAAGGTGACACCACCACTTCCTCTGACCCATCAGGTCACTCATTAACCACATGATGTGGTGTGGTACGAACTCATTGATGAGACCCGGGTCCGTGCAGATTCACAGGGCTATACGACGTGCAGAACGAGATTGGTAGAGGCAACTGGTTAATTAGCGGCTGTTGTAAAATTGATATTCTTTGAGTTAATTTTGGAAATAGAAAACTCAATAAAAACTAGTTTTCACATGGTGCCCCAGGTTAATAATTGCTTGATTCAGTCAATCACGCAATTAGAAACTTTAATCTTTCGATGAACAACGTCACGACAGCGGGGATACCATTTTTGGACCGAGAATTTCTGTGGACCCCATTTATTTTGCTAGAATTTCACAACCCCAATCCAAAATAGCCTGCAAATCGTTACATTTAGATTTTTACATCAATAACCAAGTCATATATTTTCATATTTATCAAACTGAAAATAATCAATTTACTGTTTTTTTCAAATGATCTCAAACACATTTGTATATTGTCCCATACTTAAATGTTCTGTTCCCAAAACAAATAGCGACCACTGACAATCCTTGCAGATATACCAGAGTGCCGAAGACGTGGTCAGACGTCCATGTGGAATTAACGCGAGTAACAGGGTGTTTTACACTCAGTGCCACAAGGGATTGAGTTCCCCAGGAGACGACAGGGTGGTTTGGTGACCACTGCCTTTCTGGATCCAACTGACTGTCAGGGTCCTAATGAGTTTATGGGTAGAATACACTTGATATCATTGCTCCCTTAGTGACCACTGAAGTGGGTTGATATTATCCATTAATATACATGCAACAACTTCAATGATTTTACAGAGTTACAGTTCATACAAGGAACGCAGTCAATTGAAATAAATGAGGCCCCGATCTATGGATTACATTTGACTGGGCAGGAGTACAGTCATGTGAGAGCATAGGCCCACCCACTAAGCCAGACAATCAGAATGAGCCCCCCTCCCGATAAGGCTTTACTACAGCCAGAAATACTGCAGGTCCATCAGCTGCCAGGTGGCTGGTCTCAGACGATGCTGCAGGTGAAGCCGGATGTGAGTTCCTGGGCTGGCAGGATTACAATTCCTGGTCGTGAGGCGGTTGGAAGTACTGGCACGTTCTTTTACAAATGACTTTGATGTGGGAAACTGTAGAGAAATGACTCAATTATCTGGCAACCGCTCTGGCAGACATTTCTGCAGTAAGCATGCCAATTGCACGCGCCCTCAACTTGACAGCTGTGGCATTGCTACCAAAAAATGCACATTTTAGAGCGGCCTCATTGTCCTCAGCACAAGGTGAACACGTGTCATCAGCCCCACCTGTCAAGTGGATGGATTATCTTGGAAAAGTCTAAATGCTCAAATTTGAGAGCTTTCTTCATGCGTATGGGACATTTCCATTTCAGCTCATGGAACAATTTACATGGTGATATGTGTTCACTATTGTTTAAGAATTGCTGAGTACTGGCCAATCAAAAGGGCTTGCTAAATCTTCTGAACCGAAACATCTAGTATTGTACTGTCAAAAGTAGAGCGAATGCTTAGTTTACTGTACATGCTGAGCTGTCCGTTAACCCAGAACATTCTGTCCCATTGTCAGGTCACAAACACTGCTTTTCACAGCTACTCTTAATCCCAGTATGTTTGCATACTAAAGTCTACGAACGAGACGCGAGTCGTGTTGTCAGTAGGGCTCTAGAGTATCTGTTGGGTCGTCAATCTCATTGATTTGTGAGGCATTTACCACCACATCTTGCCTTGTCCACACCATTCATCAGGAAGTCATAACCAGGACTCAATACCTAGTAAGAAGTTTATATCATTTAGTGGTAAAAAGTCCTGACCCATTCCCTGATGAGAAGCAGGCCTTCACAACTACAGGGGTCCATGTCACAGACTGAGGAGCAAAAGAGATGACAAACCCAACGGTGCGTACAACATTTACACAGTTGGCTTATTCAATTAACAGCACAGATGGAAACTACACCTCCAGAGAACTGCTCTGTTTACTGGACCCAATCACATTGCTTAATGTACCCCAGGATGAACACCACTGCCTCAATATTCACCTCACTGCTCAGAGACAAAATCACTCCAGAAAAGGGTTCCAATGAAACATTTTATTTCAATATCCATAGTTTTTGAAAGACGCCTCAATGGTTGCAGGTGTGACAGCAATGTCATCTTCCATCTGTCGAGGAGCAGACATTTAATGAATCCTTTAGCAAACTGACCAGCATTTAGATTCAAGGAAGACTGGCTCCCTAAATCACGTATAGTACACAAGTCAGCACCAATAACTTCCAGATTTCAAGTAGCTCACCAGCTCGGAAGCCCTACTTGCAAGGGAAGACGTATTCTGTCTCAGCCTGGTCACCTGTAACCGTAAGACAGCTTCGTCTCAATAAATGAAAACAAGTTGACCAAATGTTCCTCAGAAGAGAGGGGGGGAATAAATTATGTTTTGGGGGAGGGTTAGTAGAGTAACTTACTTGGCTGGTAGTAGTCATAGATCTTGACCACTGCTGGCTTTAGATTCTGTACTGGGAGCTCCTGTACAGTCCAGGGTGATGCGGAAAGGAAGTGATGTCAGCTGTTGGGAGAAAAACAAACATACGGGTCATTCAATGATCAAAGCAGAAGTTACTGTACATCAAAATATATTGTGTTTAAATGAAGCCCATTATATGAAGTGCCATGTGAATGGTTTCAAAACCGATAGATGGTTTTCACCTCACCTCTGTCAAGTACATTAACACATGGTCATCTTTGATATCAACACGATCCACTTGACTTGAACCCCCTCAGCTGTGAAGACAAGTCATTAATATTGCATGGACAAAGAACCGTCATCCTTAAACAAAGGGACACAGACGAGGCAAGACCTCCATGGATAACAGTCACAACAACTCACCCTCCCCAAAGAGTCTGGATCTGGAGAAACCCAGAGAGCATTTTCAAATCCACTATAATCATATTGGTGGTGAGCTCCTTTCCATGATATCTGAGAAAGATGATTGACAACTGATTTTAATAATCAAATGCTTGGATTATTTTAGCCATAAAGACCAGATAAGACTGATCCAAGCCGAGGTCCCAACTATTAGGTCAATAACCGATACAGGTATAACAAAACTAATTCATTTGGGTCAAACCCATTCTGCAAGTCACGCTCCAAGATAACACATTTAAAATAATTAATACAAATATGTCCTTCATTCTGACCGAGACTGGAGCTTCAGCGTGACTCTGGGTCTCAAAGACTTCCTGTTGCAGTCCACCTCTGGAGTCACCTGACACTGAGCGTTGTGCTTCTGGTAGAGTAGGGACGCTAGAAGCGGAGCGCCACCTGGGATAGAGAAGAGGAAGTCAGGGAAACCATCCTGTCCGAATACAAACATTTTATGAGCCGGAAGAAACAGCTTCCCTGTAATGTGTATTAAAGTGCATCTGCGCCACAGGACTGGAGGAGAGATGTGTATTCACTGACCTGCACTGAGGCACAAGCACTGCCCTGCACTTCAACGCTGTACTTCCCTTCTGTGTCCTGCAGCGCCCTCTCCTGGTACAGAAGCTTGTTGTTTTGGTTCACATGGAAGAGGCACCGGTCCCCACTGGGAGACCTTACCGTCACTGTGCTGGCTCCTCCTCTACTGAACACCCTGGTGGAGTAGAGAGCCAGGGCCTGAGGGCCACCACCGTGTCCTAGACATGCAGACCACAGGACAATCAGTTCAAAATGAAGAGGCACTTTTAAAGGATAGAATATTTCTCACATTGAACAGTTGCTAAAGTGACAAAATCCCAATACCATCCATTACGATGATGGTTTCTAGGCTCTATCAGTGAGCCTCACCAGGTTGGACATGAAGAACACATGCACTGTGGTCTGATACAAGTCAATGTTCGTACGACTGCACCATTTCAGACCGCTGGTGTTTAGGAAGTATACCTGGGTGGAAGAGAAGCCTCCGTAGGCGTTCTGCTGCCTCACCAGCCACCTGACTATGCGGGAGGCGTAGCCCAGGTCAGAGGTAGACCGAGAAGAGGCGCTGAGGACGCCAGCAGTAGGAGCTGATCTCCACCTCCAGGGAGGGTGAGGTCTCCGAGGAGGACTGGGACCAGTGCAGGAGACCACCTGAGGGTTGAGGAGCACACACCAGAATAAGGACTAGTTTATTCATCCTAATACAGACTACACAATACAAAGTTCTGACCTCCCCAAGTCATGTCCAAAACTATTTTAGTAGCAAGAGTATTTTTTTTTCTCTTCTTTGCACTTTTAGGAGTACTCCATTATCCAGGCATGCTCAATCAAGGCAAGACAGCGCTACCAGGATATAGCTCACCCTCTTGAAATGAGATGGTGTCGAGGTGCTGCAGAAGCCGGGCCCGTGTCTCCATGTCACCTGCCAGGGTGAAGGTGTAGGCCAGCAGAGCAGTAGCGTAGGTGTTGGACAAATCACTGGTGGAGTTCTTCAGGCAAGACAAGCTGTGGTCCACAACAGGATCCTAGAGCACAGAATGACAGCAGCACATTAAAAGCCGGCCTGGTCCCAGATCAGTTTGGACTGGGTTCCATTCAACTTGCTGTTCTGGGGCCTCAGGCAGTTCAAATTGTTGATTAGGGAACACTTTTTGCTTAGAACAGAATTGTTTTCCTTGTACATTTTATTACGCTGCATTTGTAAAGGGTATAATTTGTGTGTATGCAGAGGTCCCCTGCTAAAGAGGCATGGCACTCTAAAAATAAAGCTGAAAAAATCAGACAACACCAACAGATCTGGGACTACAGCACATTTCCTGGTTCTGAGAAAGTCCTATTGCAAATGAGTTATGGCCATTTCTGGGAAAAAAAGGTCCAAAATGAAAATAGAGCAATACCTTTTTCCATTTCACGTCAAAGTCAAGGAACCATCTGGTGTCAATAAAAAGAACCAGCCATTTATCTATTGTCATTTAAGAGAAATCAAAATAAAAGTCAAATTGGTGATGTTTTTGTTTTTTTAAACAGTTACAGATCCAGTTGCAGGGTGTTCATACGACCTTTTAAAGTGTGCTGCGGAGCTTTGAGATTTGTGATTTTCTGAAATAACTCACTAAACCCTCCGTAAAATAACTCAGTTCTTAACGTAAAGACAACTCAGGATTCTGTAAAGGCATACCCCAATCAGGATATGAGTTTTTATAGCTTCCTGTGCCGACGGAAGTGCCTTAGGTTTGTCATAGTGGGCTGTTTTGAAGGGTTAAAATGGTCAGACATTTTCAAAGGTTCATATATGTGATTAGGCAATTTCATGAACTGTAAATCAGTCACGATTCCCATAAAATTTCAAAGCAAAAACTAAATCACACACACAGCTTGGCAGGAGGGACCCATTGGTGTCAATAAGAGACAGAACCAGCAATAGTTACCTTTGTCATTTAAAAGAATCGTACAACCTAGAGTTCTGAATGTTTAGAAACCTGTTATAGACCCAGTTGATGGGAGTTACGTGGCTCTAGAAGGTTCCTTGACTGAGAAACAGCCTGTGCTGCAATAACTTCAATTCATTTTGCATCACGAAAATGACAACATTTTAGAAATGTCCCTCGCAAGACTAGTTCTTAACGGCCCATAGACGGAACCCACGTTTTTTTGTCCGATAGCTCATTCAAGGACCCCGTAGCAAGACATGGAAAGTGGATTTTCAGCACCAATTAGGTCTCGCTGCACCAAATGACCTATCGAGCCGAAACTTGGGGAGTGCCTTAAGCTTGGCATACACATAATGTCAGAGCTGGCCGCAGCTAGAACGTAACTGTGTTTTACAATTTTTATTATGTTTTAAACTGAAGGCGCTGTGAATTCATGGGCCTGCTCTGAAATATGGATAAGTTGTCATTCTGACACCAAACCTCTTTCCAAGTCATTTAGAAGCCATCTAATTGACTGATGGACACTGACTTGCTTGTTGACTTTGTACATTTGCAATATGTTTAAACGGAGAGGGACCGTCACCAAAATGGCATTCTGAAAGCAACACTAAAAATGAGATCACCATAGTCTCCAGACTGCAGAGTTCAACGAGACGCCCGCTGGGATCGTAGCTCGCCCTGAGAGTGCAGCGACCTTGAAAAAGAGAAGGTCCAAATGAAGCCTGGCCCTCAATGTCATTTGCTTTTGGGTGACTGGAGAGAACCGTTAGGGTGAGAAGCACAATTCGGGACCTCAGGTACGTTCCTGGAGGTCCTCCCTGATCCGCGCAAGCCTAACCTTGACCGTGTGGCATTAACCCTTAACAGTTAAAAGAAGGTGTTTACATCAAACAGTTTGCATTGACTCTCTCCATAGGAGTGCAGGCAATGTATTCCTAAATTCAACCTGAAGCCTATGTGGGTTCTGAATGCCGAAACCAGTCTTGGATTTACAATCCATCAGGCCACTATGAGGTCTACCTGGAGGTGGGGGTTGTCTCAGCTAGGCCTACACAACATCCGAACTGGACCCGCAGCTGAACGAAACTGCGTTTTATGTTTTTATTATAGTTTGAATAGAAGGCGTTGTGAAAGCTCTGTACTATGTGATAGTTGGCTACTAAACGAGTTGGAAAAAGTGGGTTTGGTGTCAGAATGATATCTAATTGACTGATGGACAGTGACTTGCTGGTGACTATTGTACATTTGCAATATGTTTAAACAGTGAGGTACCAGAATCACTGCCCAGCCATCCCGAGTTCATCAGGCCAGTCAATTTCGCATTCCTGCAGGATTGTTATAGCATGCCAAATTTGTGATGGTAAATGCCCATTGAACAATATTGCAAATGCAGTTAATTTGCAAAATGAGAAAACATAAACCAATGGACATAATGAAACACAACGAGCGATGGAGAACCACTATCAACGCCCGGCCATCCTGTGTTCATCAGGCCAGTCAATTTTGCATTTCTGCAGGATTTTTGAGCATGTCAAATTTCTTATGACATTTGGCCCCCCAAAAAAAAAAATGGACAAAATGTATGCCTTATGCGCAAGTACATTTTTTTTATTATAATAAAATTGGACAAAAGTATATCCACACAGTACTTACACATGTGTAATTGACAAAAAAAATAAAAATGTCTAAAGAATTTCAAAAACGGTCCAGAAAGCACTTTAAAGGGTTGCTAGGTTTTTGATTTTTTTCTTCTCACTTTCACAATTTTGCTTTTTGATGTTGACTTGTTGCATTTGCAATATGAAAAGCCACAGTGGAGCGTGGCATTTGCCATATGGCATTTGCAAAGCAACTTTGAACGAAACAACGCCGAATTAAGTGGTATTGGACACCGTGTATATGGTTTGTCCAGTGCCAATGACTTCCCATTCATTTTTGTCCATTTCAGGGGTGTTCCCTTACATATCTAAGCCCATTCTTTGTTATTTCATAGGCTACTTGCAGAGAAATTACTTCACTACGTCGTAGAAGCTGTAAATGACAGTTGATGTAAGACAGATTTCATACAGGAGGCTGAATGAGTTGCCTGTAATGACGGTGTGAGAAATGGTTCCGTGGAGTGAAGCTACTTACCGTCACGGACATGTTGAGCTCCAGCATTGATGCAGTGATGTAAGCCGTCAGTGTGACTTCATCCGTCACTCCACCCTAGAAAACAATGTCAAGAAACCAACTGTATCTGGCCTGTTGAAATCAAACTATGGCCGGTCTGACCAAACAGACAATATAAATACCTTCATTCGGTTGTTCAAGAGCTTCCCTAAAGTTCTGAAACAGCCATGTTGGCCTTGTTGACGTTCCAACCAAGTCTTGGATCGCTCCATCGTTGCCGGGTCAACATAGATGAAAGACTGGGCTTTGCCAAAGGATCTCAAGACAAAAGCAGTCAGCCTGAAGAAAGAAGTGGATTCATTTAAAAGCCCTGACATAATATCGTCAAGCTCCAAGTCACGACATCACACGTCAGCTGTCCTATCCATCGTCTCCGTGCCAGAGATGCCATTTGATTGGTCAATACGTCATTGAAACAGTGGTTTTTACCAGTAGGTTTACAAGCCAAGTACTCACCAGGTGTTCCCCAAGCCTTGTCCAAACGTGCTGTACGCACCATCAGCATTCTTGTAGTTCAGCTGCCTTTGGTAACCTGCCGGTGGGTTTTCATCATCAACGGTGACCAAGCGCTTGTTCTATTCCCAGAGTTGTGCCCAAAACGGCTCCCTATATCTCAGGGCTCTCCAACCCTGTTCACGGAGAGCTACCCTCCAACCAAGTTGTAATTAACCCCATTCAACCAGCTAATTATTAGAAGGGGGCGAGATTGGAGTTGGAAAACCTACATACAGGACAGTAACAAGGTTGGAGAGTCCTGCCCTATGTAAGGAATAGGGTGCTATGAGACTGGGTCAATATTCTACCATCAAATGACTTCAGTAGAAAAC
Source organism: Oncorhynchus masou masou (assembly GCF_036934945.1). Taxonomy (NCBI): domain Eukaryota; kingdom Metazoa; phylum Chordata; class Actinopteri; order Salmoniformes; family Salmonidae; genus Oncorhynchus; species Oncorhynchus masou. The sequence continues at coordinate 293,551 of NW_027015233.1, forward strand.
CATGTGTTGGGTCAGTGATGTTAAGACATTGATATCATCTGTTATGCAGCTCCGCCGTTACAGCAGGGTAAACCGTGGAGAAACACTAAAATAGAAAACGAAATCCTCTAATTGGACAAATCCAGCCCGGTTTGTGGATTTGGCATCTTATCAAGACAGATTTTAAGGGACTCTCCTACCACTAGTGAGGAACTTGGTGGCCTTTTTTAGGATGGCTGGCGTGAGCTGCTCTGTGTTCCTCAGGTACTCCAGGATGTAGATATTGGGGGAGAGCAGGGCCATATTCTGCTCCCCGCACCCATACGGCATCTGCAACAGTCCATCCAGGTTGTTGAGGGCCCGACCCAGGATGTCCCCTACAGAGAAACGAGGGACTTCTGTTAGACTGTCCTCTTCAGCAAACAGCAGCATCGTCACTGGAGAAGGGTCATCTTCCCACCCCTACACAATGGTTTATTTTACCCAGAACCGAGAGGGAAATCCTAGCAGAGCCATCCACCACATTCTGGGAAGTTGCAGTTCCACCTCCTCCGTCAGAGCTTCTCCTGTGGACACAAAGAGGAGCTGAATGAAGATGATCACGTCAACCACCGTGAACATTCAACGTTGATTCATTACTGACCAGTAGGACACAGCAACCAGTTGTAGGTGTGGCTCTTCTCTGTTCCCTCAGCCTGGAGGGGAGGAGAGGGATTCATTTCAGAGGCAGTTCCACTAGACAGTATCTGTGCTACCTAACGTTAGTTCTCCCACAGCAGTAGGCTACATACCTTCACCAGCAGGCTCCGTGTGACCGTGTCAACGCGTCCTCTCTCCGGTACGTTCACAACCCCATTTTCACACTCAGTCTGGGACCGGACAGCCTCCGCACTAAAAGACACGTTCAAAACCCCTACACACAGTACAGCGCAGGTTACACAACATCCAGTACGGTGACAGTACACAACTCAGGTTGACATCCATTCTGCCGTTTGAACAGATGAAGACTAACCCAGGACAGAGGGGGCCATTGTCCAACTGAAGGTCTTTCGTCCATTGGCACACAAGCACGAGGAGTGCTGGACATCACGCAAGGCTGTGAGAGTGTAGTCTGAGGAAAGAGCTGGAGTCACAGAAACCTGCCAAAGAGGAACACGGCGTAAGATAACGTGGTACGACAAACAATACAACTCAAGAAACCATCCTGGTGCAGTGTCGTACCATGATGCACTTGGAGAGGTAGTTAAACACAGTGGCCTTCAGCTCAAAGTGCTCTCCCCGGATGACTGAGTAGGGCAGGGTGAGCTCCAGGAAGAAGGGCTGGAAGACCGTGAGCTCCACCAGAGGAGCCAGACCGAAGCCACTGGGGGCCAGGCAGAAGACCTCAGTCTCCCAGGTGGTGATGGTGTCTGGGACTGTCAGGGGGACATCTAAAGATCCAGACTCCCTGGAATACAGAGGTCAGAGTTCAAACAGAAAGCCACCAAGTGAGCAATAGAGAAGGACTAATTTCAACACCATTTGTTGTTACAAATGCATTTAAGCTTCATCTAACCAGGGACACCCATGGAGGTCAAAGGGTCTTTCCTAAGAGAAAGCTGGCCTACAGTTCACAGAGGTTCAGGTTCCTGATCTACACCACTACTGTTTGGATATGAGGCAAGAGCTAAGAGGGCTTTCAGAGGTCGGCCTCACTCTGCAGACCACTTACCCAACTTCCACAAGGTCCCAAATCCATGTCTCAGGGAAGAATGTACGGACCGTCTGTATGGGTGGCGGAGGTGGAGCGGCAAGTCCAGCCGCAGCCATTTCAAGTCGAGGACCCGCTGATCCAGGCCCAGCCATATGGCTGTAAGCTACTACCAACACAAAACATGGCCATTAGTGTCAAGTTAAAAATAGACTGAATGCTGCTGGGCTCAGTGAGTGCATGTAGTGTTTAGACCAGTTTAACCAGGCTTTGTTATTCTAGCAAAAGGTCATCCATAACCCAAGATTCATTAGACTTGGCAATGAGAATAAGGGTTGGGAAGGACATCTCACCATAGGAGCGATAGTACTGGTTCCCCTGGTAACTGAGGCAGGAAGGTACTCTTATATCCAGGTTAGTCGCTAGCTTCAGTCCCAGTGTCTAGAAATAGCAGAACCAATTTAGTAATAAAAGTCCGTTTTGTCATTCTATTAAGTTTAACACATTGTAACAGTATGGTGACTGATTCTTCCCAGAAAGAAGAAAAAGAGGCTTCAAGTTGAGAAAACAGGGCAGAAATATTTACCTGAAAAACTGCGTAAGGATCATTTGTCTGCTCAGACGGTCCATATGGGTGTGGTATTATGGATCTCCTTGGTCTAACGCGTAAACATGCTGCTGGATCTTCAAGCTCGTAGGGAATATAGGTCGTCTCCTTGACCGGTAACAAATCAAATATCTGGAAAGGGACAACAGGGAGGTGTGAAATTACCTTGTTCATTGGGGACCAAACAGAGACAAACCACTACTTGGGGAAAAGCTCCATTTTGTTGTCCATTGCTCAACGTTTAGAAAGTTGTCCCATCAATAAGGAGGTGCTTTCCAGTTACTGAGAGGCAATAGAAAGTGGGCCTCCAAGCCAGAGAAAGTCCCATCACATTTGATAAAAGCTCCCAACAGTGAACAGATCCACTCCATGTCTGCTGTAGTCACTGGTTGTATTCCCAGCACCACCAAAACAGTAGGTATGGTGGTACCACTGTTGTTCACTTCAGTGAGCCGTGTTACCTTGTCAGCATCCAGCCTCTTCCCTGGCTCCATGACGCCAACACTCTGGTCAACAGCACTGAGGCCACAGAGGGAACCGGGCCGGGCCGAGAGACGCAGGGTGTTCTCCTCCCCTGGGACAGCGTTGGCGGGAGAGAACTCCACCAACACCTGGCAGACAGATACCATTATTCCAGGTATGATACAGTCTGCATGGAAATACTGGACACCTTTCATAAAAATGACAATGTTTGTGATGTACAGTCACTGGGGATATGCCAGACTCCTCCACACACACACCTTGTTCCTGAAGCATTTCTCAGTGGGGAAGTTCATGCTGTGGGCGATGACAGTCTCACTGGGTAGCATACTGTACACCAGGAGCTGAACCACCGGCGCCATCTCTGGGACCACTGCCAACGTCAAGGTGACGTCACCCTCGGCTACTACAACGCAAGAGCAGGTCACTCATTAATCACCTTCCAGAACGTTCAGAATCGCTTAATGAAATTCACTCACCAGGACTGTCCTGCTGCACAGTAACATTGATGTGTCCATGCTGAACTATGACCCCTCTGGACAAGGCCTGGAGGGAAAGGAAACAGTTCTCAGCAACAGAGTGGAGACGTTGCAACCTGGACTCATGGGGTAGACGTAACACGGTTAACAAATCCAGGACTCCAATTATACGATACGTTAGCACCTATTCATTTGTAGATGCCCATCATCCATTTTATATAGGTTATGAATTTGCTAAATGTATTATTTCATATATTACCAATTCCAATTTGTAACATGAGCAAGGTTGGGTTACAGTGGTTGATTAGGAGTATTGGTGTAGTTTAGGAACATCCTTCCTTTGAAAGTGTGGCTGGGGCCTGAAATGATCCTGGTCAAAAGGAGTGCAAATAGGAAATATGGTGCTGTTTGAGAGACACCATGGGTTTGCAGGTTGTTCCTGGTTCTACTCACCAGGTAGAGGACAGCCACAGAGCCCTTTGGGACAGTCTCCCCTACGATGGCATAGCGGATGGTGATCGACACCGCCTGCCCACACGCCAGTGGTTTCTCCACCTTCTGAATAGCCAGGGAGCTGGACGGTTTAATGTCAGGGCAGCGGGAAGGATCAGCGAGTAGGTGTTGCCCTCTGTTGAAATAGGGGACCCTGTATCCTGGGTACTCCACTTGTGGGGGAGTCGCTCACCTGGAAAGGAACAAAAGGAATAGTAACTAAAGGCACAATCCTAAATCAACCCCGTCCTATATACAGTGGGGATCTGAGAGGATGACAGGAAGCAATATGGTAACAGATCCACCTTACTTCCACCAAGCCTGTGATTATGGTCATGACCTCTGGGCATCGTTTCCCCAACTGTCCTGGGGACCCCAAGCGGTGCACATTTTGGTTCCCCCGACACAGGAATGTCATAATTCCTATGTGTTCATTAATTAAATGCACTATAAGAATTTGTAAGATTCTCATTTGTATAAAATAGACAGGACCAGTCTTATCAAAATTAGATGGTATTTTCCTCGGAGCTCGCTGCCATGAAACCACAAACAGTTAAAATACAAAATATGACGTCATAGGTTATAAAATGTCTTTCCACCTATGACCAGGACAGAACAGGTTCAAAGTTTATTCCAACCCACGAGCTCGCTCACTCCAGACACACTTATCCAGATCAACTTCTGGAATCTTCGCCTTCATCCATCACGATTTAGAAGGCAGTTCCAGATAATGGAAAACTCTACCTGATCTAAACATCCCAGAGCTAAGTTAGTCGGTTCAACCGTAGGTTAACAACCCTTTTTTGCTTAAAGACCCACAATCCCTTCCTTATGAATTAACATTATTAATCAGATATAATAAAGAGTATACGTTTAATTAGTTATAGTTCTATTTAAAATGTAGATATTGTTTAGTCCCAGACACTGGCATCGAGTATAAAGTCTCTCAAACCTAGAAGGAATCATACTTACTACGAGGTTAATATTCTCTTTGGGCAGACTGGTTGTGTTGACGGAGAACCTGGCAATACCGCGACTGTCCGTGGTTAGGTTCTGTAGTCGTAGATATGAGGACCAGCCTTTCTCCTCCAACAGGTAGACTAACATGTCAGAGATGGGTGTGTTGTTATATCGAACAGCATTTATCTGAGGAAAGGGCGGAAGCAGTTCAGGAAGCAGGACAAACCAAGCATCCACAATGCAACAGGAACACCATTTGGACTTACCTTGCCTTCGAGCACTTGATCCATGCTCATAGATTTGGGCGTGTCCAACAAATGTGAATTCTCCAATCACATAGGAGAGCTCTACATTTTTTCCCTCTGACAGTGTAATACCTGTCAAATGAAAACAAATACGGTATATTTCACAATGCAGAAACTGAATTGCAGTGCAGCTTCCACAGAATATTAAAACAGCATTATATAAAACCCTGCTGCAGCACCAACGGTCAAAAAGCTCTTTTTGCCAACGCAGAGTCACCCAAACTCAGTTTCTGGGACCCCCTGGGTGCACCTTGTAGTTTCTTGCCCTGGCACTACAGCTGATTCAAATCAAAACTACATTAGGAGATGGTTATTTCAGTCAGCTGTGTAGCGCTCGGGCAAAAACCAAAACATGAACCCAGGGGAACCCCAGGACAGTTAGGGAACCTGATCTAATGAAAAGTAGTCATGCCATCAGCTGAAGTGAAATGTCAACATGACGCATCTCATAATGATTGTGATGAGGACTTGCGGTCCCCTCCTCCTGTACTTCTGCATGGAAACTAAACACGTCTCCCAGCAATTTCTCTCCTGCATTCTTTGTGAAAGGGGCCATGTTGAAGACATAAGAAGCACAGCCAGTATGGTCCATCTAGGAAAAGCAAGCAGAATCACACATAAAAACACATTTAAATCCCATTCAAAATGTAATATGTTGGTAAAAACAGCACTACTCGTTTCAGGAAAGCATACAGACCTCTAATGACTCTTTGTGGCATGGAGGTGTGTAATCAGGAAGTCCTTGTGGATTTCTCGTCAATTGTTATTGGTATCACTGCATTGTCCAAAGGTCGGCACAACTTCACCCTGCTTTACCAGGTACAGGCTGCCCATACGTGTATCTGATTTCAATTCACAACAAGACAAGTGTCAACTTCCTACATCCAGTTACCATATTAAAAACATAAGACCTAAAGGCTTGAAGTCAGGCGTTTAACACGGTCAATGAATCTGGACCTGTATTCATAGAGCCTCAGAACGGGATCAGTTTTAACTATAGATCATAATGAACGAGGTCACATGTCAGGCTGGGACCTGATCCTAGAACAGCCATCCTAATCTGAGACGCTTTATGACCGAAGAACCAGCTGTTCATGGAAATGCCACTAACAAATCTCAGGGATCCTAGCAGCACTATAGGTCTTCAATTAGCATGGGTCATTAATGCAGACCCCATGCATATTTAAGGACTTTTATATTTAAATAAGTGTTTATTTGAGTATCCTCAAATGCATAACAATTTCAAGTGTATTATCAAATGAAGCTCCAGTACTAGCAGAGGCTGCTGCCTACAGACTTGACATCATTGGAATACTAGTCACTAATAATGCTTACATACCTTGCATTACTCATCTCATATGTTTATACTGTATTCTATACCTTTGACATTGATCATCTATGTCGCTGCACCCGCAACATGTACCAAACATGTGTTGTGACAAATACAATGGCATTTACTTGTATTTTCAAATCCTTAATTTGAAACGTGAAAGTAAATGTAATACTTCTAATAGTAGTTACACCCAGGTCTGCCAGCGTAATGAGATAATTAATGACATGTCGTGGAGTTACACATCACCTTGTAACTAGAGTACATCACCAATAGTGTTTACTCACTCTGCACACACTTTCACTTCATACTCCTCTTGAACAACGCTGATCTTGTCAGTGAGGTTCATTTGATCTCAAACTTGGGCAAAACTACAGATAAAAAGAACAGCAGTCAACTCCAGAACGTTCCAGGATTGTGATGAAACATTACCGAGCATGAAAGAGAAACTCAACCTACCATACTGTTCTACCTTGAAGTTGTGGTAGATTTTCTCTTCACCAATCCACACTACAATGGTATAGGATCCTACAGGTGCTTCAGAGTTCAGGGGGTGAGAAAGCTGCAGAATGTTGCCACTGGATGTAGTGTCGACCCACTGTCCAATCCGGTTGTGATTAACATCCTGTTGGTTCATAGGAAGGGGCGTGTTCAGCAGGACACAACGTTGTGGAGAGTTCACAACAGTATACAGGACAAGGAGTCAGTTCTATCTGCAACATTCATCTACTGAAGAGGGTCCAGATTACACACAACGCTGAGTGGAAATATTTAGCTATAACTTGTACAGTAGGTGGCTATGAGGACCTAGCTAGCAGGGGGAGTCATAATGCTGCAGTATTTACACTGACAGTCAACATAAAGTTACACTAACAAGGATCTTACCTCAAGTTCCACAACGTTGTACTGTGAAGGGCAAAGACAAGAGATGGGTTCATGTTTCATTAAGAACTCCAATGCCAAAACATCAGAGCATAGCTGTCTACAGCTAGACAGGTGATTGGCTTGGTCACTTAATGTAAACATCACATGTAGCATTTGCAATTCAACCTCAGGAAAAGATGAGCCCATACATTCCAATCTGACCTATATGAATGGAAGCCTCATGTCCTGGCTGGTTGATTGCTGTACATAATACCAGACTGCCATGTCCATCACAGTATTGTGACACTTCTGCATCTTGGATTGAAATAGTAGACGGAACTAAAAATACTATTGTCAAACGTATATTTAACTCACCAGCTGATTGACGGGGCTAAAATGTGTATCCAAGGTGACGACTCTAAAAGCACTGTAAAAAGCCAATGAGAAGATTAGAAGCATAATTTCAGGCAACTTTCTCACTTCCAAGGATTCCCAGAAATACTGGTTGAGGATTTCCAGCCTGATTCCAGTGTACATATCCTGAGTGAACCAGGGGATTTACTGCATCTGCACCACGAGGCTCTTCAGATGTCTACCGTTTCCCCTCTACAATCCCCATAAGACACGCATGACGTTAGAACAGAGTGGACGGGACCAGACTGGGGAACAACATTGCCAGCAATGATGGTGTTACTTTCGACACAATTATTGCCTGATGCATTTCAAACAATACTGCCTTCAGATTTCAGTACTTCAGTTATAGCCTCAAATAAACAAAGGGAGCATGGTGGGGTCGTGGATAACTGTTGATGTCAAAATGGGGTCAGGAGCCCAAAAAGGTACGCCCCCGGAGTAAACCATTACAGAACATGCCAACACCTAATTGGCCTGTTTCTTAGCACCAGACTAAAGGTGTACCGATGTAACAGGGTTATATTGGTGATTCCCACTTTATTGTTAAGCCAATGGGTTTTTGGTTTTGAGTTTTGTTTTGCCTTCACCTACTCAACATGGCATCTTATTGGCTGGTTTCGTAGCTTGCTTCAGGATGTTCCAGTAAGAATCGTCCCAGTGAACAAGCACCAAACCAGCGGGAAGTTGTTGGTTGCAAAGCACTGTACATCGTGATTTTTATACTCCCAAGTGATGATTTAAAATGTACAACTTGTTTGTAAAACGATCACACATAAGATGCAGCGTTTTTGGAGAATATTTGTTGTGCATTTTGTTGTAAAAATTCCCGCCAGTACTAGCTAGCAACACTGTGTCTGGTGGGGGGGGGGGTTCATATATTTTACAGTGCGTGAGTGCAGAGGAAATGGTGAGCCGTGCATTGAATGACATGCAATTTAGAATCAATCTCCAACGTTGGAGGTGTCGATGACTGATTGTGCACAACGCAAGGTCTGTTACCGCTCTAACATTACCCGTTTGTCCTGGGTTTGTAGATTGGTTTGTCCGTTTGGATGAACGTCATGGGGCTGTAGGGTTTGATCATCACTCTTCTCTCCTCTGTTGATAGGAATGTTTCTCCTCGAACCTCCACCTTAAAAGTTCTGCACTTTGTCGCTCTTCACACGAGGGCCTGTCAGGGACAGAAACAGGGCAACACCGGTGAACAAACGGACCGATAACATAGGACATTCAGATGTGGTGCCGTGTGGCCCAGTTGGTAAGAGCGTGCCACTAGCCACTTCGAGGTAGAGCGTTTAACTACTGCAGGGATCCCATTATGCATTCGGCCTACTGTAAGTTACATATGTAACTTGTCTCTATATTATATACTAGAATTCCAATCAAAAACTGGTACAAATTGGTGCCCGAATCACAGAAAAGTTCTGGTAGGCCACCATTGACATTTCCCATGAAATAAGCTGGCTGCACAAAGAAGCTAGCGTGCATCAAAGCTGAGCAGTAAAGTCCACTCTTAATGGAATGGTTCTGGAAGTCCACCAGTGCTGGCTGACCTGAAACTGAAACAGCGGTGAAACTCTTGGTCAGAACTCTGGTGGAGAAGTCTCTTGTTCTGCCCGTCGGCCATCAGAGATACGGTCATGACCAAGGTCTCGTTGGGCTGCAGAAGGCTGGCACAAAGCTTGGCCTCCGAGCCTGCCTGGATCACTGCAGGAACAGCTACCATGTAAACCCTACAGGGAACACACCCGGCAACAGGAACATCAGTACATCTCTAAACACAAAGCCAGGTCAAATATACATCTGCAGAAAGGGGAGATGAAAAATTGCTCTGACAAGAGAACGTTAAACCGAGACGAGAGACGCAGGTCTGACCACTAAACTCTAACTGCAGATGGACTTACGGTCTTGGAGTCTCTTGACAGACACAAAGCCAGTGAAAGCAGGCAAAGAGGATCCATCTCCAAACCTGAAGCCCAGGAAGAACCATGACTAAAGGAGAAAAATAAACCACCAAGTCTGTTATGACCCAGTAT
>NW_027015234.1:0-5000 GCF_036934945.1 Oncorhynchus masou masou
ACCCGGTAACATGGTAATAACCCGGTAACGTGGTAATAACCCGGCAATGTGGTAATAACGTGGTAATAACCTGGTAACGTGGGTTTAACCCGGTAACGTGGTAATAACCTGGTAACGTGGTAATAACCCGGTAACGTGGTAATAACGTGGTAACGTGGTAATAACCCGGTAACGTGGTAATAACCCAGTAATGTGGTAATAACGTGGTAATAACCCGGTAATGTGGTAATAACCCGGTAAGGTGGTAATAACCCAGTAATGTGGTAATAACGTGGTAATAACCCGGTAACATGGTAATAACCTGGTAACGTGGTAATAACCTGGTAATGTGGTAATAACCCGGTAATGTGGTAATAACCCGGTAACGTGGTAATAATGTCTGTACTACAGAATGCAGGGCACGCTGGAGACGGGCGTTATTTCATAGTTGTGATGTCTTCACTATTAATTCTACAATGTAGAAAATAGTAAAATTAAAGAAAAACGTGGAATGAGTCGGTGTGTCCAAACGTTTGACTGGTACTTGCTTCATTCATTTGATTAATATTATGGTGTTTCCATTCCATGAAAAACCCTCAGGGTTTCCGTTAGGATGGAATAGACAATATGGCGCTGTACAACTTGACGCTCATAAATTCAGAGCATTGTCAGATTGTCAGTCTGTAAATTCAGACCGTTTCACTCTCGGAGCGCACACTGGACGTTCGGGCCGAAGAGTAGGGTTGATTTGAGCGATCTGGCCTTAAAACGGCAGACAAGCACCCAAGCTACTTACAAATACAAATACGACCACTCAGACCATTTTACTTGCCCTAGTAGAGTTTTCGTGTTAACCAGAGCATTGGTGACTAACTGTGCTGGAAACAATTTAATTATGCTTTTTTCCCCGACGTTTACTGACACCGGCCATATTGAGCGCTCGTAAATTAATTGTTCTGCGCTCTGGTACACTCAGACGAGAGTGCTCTGAAATCCGTGTAGATAGTAGGCTGGTAATAACACATAAAATTTTTAACAACGTTGTTTTCTGATAATAACTAGCTCATTGCGTCCGCTGTGGAGCCCAGTTTCATAATATGTCCATATTTCCCAGCTGCTTGCCATCTTTTTGGCGTAATAGCGAAAAAACAGGCCTTATTTTCGTGTATTTTTCACCCTGCCAGCTCCTATTAGTTATATTGAGCACCGTGCCACCAACTCGCCTTCCAAACGTTCTATTCCCAGCTTATTGTTCAACGTCACAATGCCTGCTTCGCTATTGTTGGCAATGAGACCTGCTCACGTTGTTTTACAGTTAAAATGTAAACAACAAATAATTATATTGGAACTCTGCGGTCCTCCCATTGTTTACTATCGGGGAAATATAGGCATGTCTGTCAAATATCTCGCAATGTGATATATTTAGATTTTTTTGAAGTCGAACGCCATTTTAATCACGGAAATCTCCTCTTTCTAAGTATGTAAGCCTGAGCAGCTAGCTTGGTTGTCATCAAATGCTAAGTACTTTTTGCCCTTGGAACGCTGAGCTGACTGGCGGATCTGGAAGAGTCTGGCTGACTGGCGGATCTGGAAGAGTCTGGCTGACTGGCGGATCTGGAAGAGTCTGGCTGACTGGCGGATCTGGAAGAGTCTGGCTGACTGGCGGATCTGGAAGAGTCTGGCTGACTGGCAGATCTGGAAGAGTCTGGCTGACTGACGGATCTGGCTGCTCCTATGCTGACTGGCAGCTCTGGCTGCTCCATGCAGACTGACAGCTCTGGTGGCTTCTTGCAGACTGACAGCTCTGGCTGCTCCATGCAGACTGGCAGCTCCATGCAGACTGACAGCTCCTTGCAGACTGGCAGCTCCTTGCAGACTGACAGCTCCTTGCAGACTGGCAGCTCCTTGCAGACTGACAGCTCCTTGTAGACTGGCAGCTCCTTGCAGACTGACAGCTCCGGCTGCTCCATGCAGACTGACAGCTCCGGCTGCTCCATGTAGACTGACAGCTCTGGCTGCTCCATGTAGACTGACAGACTCTGGCTGCTCCATGTAGACTGGACAGGCTCTGGCTGCGCTAAACAGGCTGGAGACTCCAGCAGCGCATGGAGAGGAGGAAGGCTCTGGCTGCGCTAAACAGGCGGGAGACTCCAGCAGCGCAGGAGAGGAGGAAGGCTCTGGCTGCGCTAAACAGGCGGGAGACTCCAGCAGCGCAGGAGAGGAGGAAGGCTCTGGCTGCGCTAAACAGGCGGGAGACTCCAGCAGCGCAGGAGAGGAGAAAAGCTCCGACAGCGCTGAACAGGCGGGAGGCTCCGGCAGCGCAGGAGAGGAGAAAGGCTCCGGTAGCGCTGAACAGGCGGGAGGCTCCGGCAGCACAGGAGAGGAGGAAGGCTCTGGCTGCGCTAAACAGACGGGAGACTCCAGCAGCGCAGGAGAGGAGAAAGGCTCCGGTAGCGCTGGAGAGGCGAGGCGCACTGTAGGCCTGATGCGTGGTGCTGGCACTGGTGGTACTGGGCCGAGGACACGCACAGGAAGCCTGGTGCGGGGAGCTGCCACCGGAGGACTGGTGTGTGGAGGTGGCACTGGATAGACCGGACCGTGCAGGCGCACTGGAGCTCTTGAGCACCGAGCCTGCCCAACTTTACCTGGCTCGATGCCCACTCTAGCCCGGCCAATACGAGGAGCTGGTATGTACCGCACCGGGCTATGCACCCGCACTGGAGACACCGTGCGCTCCACAGCATAACACGGTGCCTGCCCGGTCTCTTTAGCCCTCGGTAAGCACAGGAAGTTTGCGCAGGTCTCCTACCTGGCGTAGCCATACTCCCTGTGAGCCTCCCCCAAGAAATTTTTGGGGCTGACTCTCGGGCCTCCAACCGCGTCGCCGTGCTGCCTCTTCATACCAGCGCCTCTCCGCTTTCTTCGCCTCCAGTTCTTCCTTGGGACGGCAATATTCTCCAGGCTGAACCCAGGGTCCTTTACCGTCCAGTTCATCCTCCCATGTCCATTCCTTCTCTCGCTGCACCTTGGGGCGGCTACACTCCCCTGATTTAGCCCAGGGTCCTCTCCCGTAGAGGATTTCCTCCCAAGTCCAGAAAGTCTTGTCACGCTGCTCCTGCTGCGGCTGTTGCCTGTTACCACGCCGCTTGGTCCTGTTGTGGGTGATTCTGTATTGTCTTTCTTCTGTTGAAGGAGGAGCGGACCAAAATGCAGTGTGGTACTTTTGAGACATATTTATTGAAGAACGAAAAAACACGAACAATACAAAAAACAACAAAACGGAAACGTGAAAACCTAAACAGTCCTATCTGGTGAAGACACAGAGACAGGAACAATCACCCACGAAAACACTCAAAGAATATGGCTGCCTGAATATGGTTCCCAATCAGAGACAACGATAATCACCTGACTCTGATTGAGAACTGCCTCAGGCAGCCATAGACTATGCTAGACACCCCACACAACCCCAAGACGAAACACACCACAAATAAGCCCATGTCACACCCTGGCCTGACCCAATAAATGAAGATAAACATAATAAATATAGACCAGGGCGTGACATGGGCTTATTTGTGGTGTGTTTCGTCTTGGGGTTGTGTGGGGTGTATAGCATAGTCTATGGCTGCCTGAGGCAGTTCTCAATCAGAGTCAGGTGATTATCGTGAGCTAACGTTAGCTATGTTACTTCAGCTGCATGACAAAGCAAGCTTACACAATTGTACATTTAATTTGCAGTAAATGCTTTAGCTAGCTAGATTCTTTACATCCACTGTTTCTCAAGATGACAGCCTGGTTTGCAGGAATCCCTAAAACATTAAAACAACCCGAATTACAATGTCATACTGTTCTCATGTCATAACACCAGCTAGCTAGCTGGCTAATGTTAGCTAGTCAGTTAACTTGCTAATTTGCGATTTTTATAAATTGACTTTTGACAAAAAATATTTGCAAAATAGTTCGTCACTAACATTAACGAACATATTCCTCTCAAATGTAAATTTTTAGCTTGACTCGTTATGACGTTATAACGACTTACATCTTTGTTTTCTTCTTGTTTTGTCTTCTTTGCCAGAGACGGGTGGCTCGCGTCAAATTCGTCATCTGAACTACTCGATATGATTGATCATATAAAAAACATTGGGACCCAAATGCATAATAATGAGTGCTCTAACTCCCCCTTGTGGTGGTCTGGAGCAATGAAGCCATGACGCTGAGTCCCGCGGGTGTAAAAACGCAACTTTTAAAAGGAGGAATCACCGTAATTGCGTGGTAATAACGTAATAACGAGGTCATCTCCTGTAATTACCATTAGTACCCAATAGTAGTTACCGGTGTAGGCCCGTCATTGTAAATAAGAATTTGTTCTTAACCTACTTGCCTAGTTAAATAAAGGTTACAAAAATATATCTACATAAGTAGGTTCCCACCAATCCCTTCCTATCATCTCAACTACACTCCTGGTCAACGAATGTCAAATCTTGGGTGCAAATCTTTTTAGTCAATACAGAAACTTCTGATTGTGAACTGGGCCTTGTTAGCGCCTAGAGCAGCAGGATACAGCCACATAACAGGCTTATGGGGAATGGATATAACTGTAATTTAAAAATAAAGAAATATATATATAATCATTTAACCTTTATTTAATAAGGCAAGTCAGTTTTAAGAACAAATTGTTATTTACAATGACGGCCTACCCCCGGGGCCAAACCCGGACGACACTGGGGCCAATTGTGCGCCGGCCTTTTCGGTCTCCGCCCCCATGTTAACGTGCTGTAATGTAAAGTGCTCCTCAAACTTTTCCAGTTCAGTGAAAACAGTATGTTTTATCTTTCCATCTCTAGCGGAAAACCTAATAAATGACATTGACCAACTCTCCACAGTCCAGAGGCATAGACACAACATCTGGCTAGGGTATCACAACGAAAACAGGACACCCGAATACCAAACACAACGACCACATGCACCTACAGTACTCAGGTTGATAACATAGTAGAAGAAACAATACAGAAGAAAGGATGGGA
>NW_027015234.1:10000-11930 GCF_036934945.1 Oncorhynchus masou masou
CCCCACACTAAGATACACACCCCACACTCCACACACTAAGATACACACCCCACACTAAGATACACACCCCACACTAAGATACACACCCCACACTAAGATACACACCCCACACTAAGATACACACCCCACACTCCACACACTAAGATACACACCACACACTAAGATACACACCCCGCACTAAGATACACACCCCGCACTAAGATACACACCCGCACTAAGATACACACCGCACTAAGATACACACCCCACACTAAGATACACACCCCGCACTAAGATACACACCCCACACTAAGATACACACCCCGCACCAAGACACACCCCACACTCAAGATACACGCCCACACTAAGATACACACCAGACACTAAGATACACACCAGACACTAAGATACACACCAGACACTAAGATACACTCCCTCTCTCACCTCCCTGCTGAGTCTTGACCTGCAGTACGTCCGAGGGGGGTCCGTCCCCTACAGAGGTGAAGCCCAGCACCCTGAGGCTGTAGGTGATATCAGTGGTCAGCCCTGAGATGGTGGTGAGTCTGCTGTCGTCAGTGTTGTGTTTCTGCCAGCCACTCAGAGGGTCGTTCATGTCTGAACTGTAGTACACACGGTACCTGGCGACAGTTACAAATCAATCATTACATTCAACATTTGACAAACCAAAAGTGGAAAGAACCTGTACCTATTGAGATGGTTTATATATGTGACATGATAAGACAAGTTAGCACGTTATTAAATAGTGTCAGTATTTCTTAATTATTTGTATATTTGTTTGATAGTTCTTTCCTAACTGAAAAAGAAATCCAACAATCAAACCTTATACTGTATACAGGACCTTCAGAAAGGATTCACACCCTTTGACCTTTTCCACCTTTTGTTGTGTTACAGCCTTCATTTAAAATGGATTAAATGTAGATGTCGTGTCACTGGCCTACACACAATACCCCATCATGACATCACAATACCACATCATGACAACACAATACCCCATCATGACAACACAATACCCCATCATGACAACACAATACCCCATCATGACATCACAATACCCCATCATGTAGATTTTGTGTCACTGGCCTACACACAATACCCCATCATGGCATCACAATACCCCATCATGACATCACAATACCCCATCATGACATCACAATACCCCACACATACTGTAAGGTCCCTCAGTCAAGCAGTGAATTTCAAACACAGATTCAAACCACAAAGACCAGGGAGGTTTTCAATCATGTTTTTAGAAATTAATAAAAAATTAAGCTGAAATGTCTTGAGTCAAAATGTGCTTAACAAGTCACATAATAAGTTGCATGGACTCACTGTGTGAAATAATAGTGTTTAACATGATTGTTGAATGACTACCTCATCTCTGTACCCCACACATACTGTAAGGTCCCTCATCTCTGTACCCCTCACATACTGTAAGGTCCCTCATCTCTGTACCCCACACATACAATTATCTATAAGGTCCCTCATCTCTGTACCCCACACATACAATTATCTGTAAGGTCCCTCATCTCTGTACCCCTCACATACTGTAAGGTCCCTCATCTCTGTACCCCACACATACAATTATCTATAAGGTCCCTCATCTCTGTACCCCACACATACAATTATCTGTAAGGTCCCTCATCTCTGTACCCCACACATACTGTAAGGTCCCTCATCTCTGTACCCCACACATACAATTATCTGTAAGGTCCCTCATCTCTGTACCCCACACATACTGTAAGGTCCCTCATCTCTGTACCCCACACATACTGTAAGGCCCCTCATCTCTGTACCCCACACATACTGTAAGGTTCCTCATCTCTGTACCCCACACATACAATTATCTGTAAGGTCCCTCATCTCTGTACCCCACACATACAATTATCTGTAAGGTCCCTCATCTCTGTACCCCACACATACTGTAAGGTCC
>NW_027015235.1:0-11930 GCF_036934945.1 Oncorhynchus masou masou
AGAGGCTTGGTCTGACGCCATGAAAAGGTTATTTACCACTTCAACTAGTGCAGTCTCAGTGCTATGATGGCGTCTAAAACCAGACTGGAGCTTTCATATGCATTATTTGTCTTCAGGGAGACAGTGAGTTGCTGTACAACACCTTTTCACCCAAAAAAACAGAGAGGAATGGAATATTCAATATAGGGCGATTTTTTTTTTTTTTTTTTTTTTTAATTTTTAATTTTAATTTATTTTATTTATTTTATATTTAAAATATTTATATTTATTTATTCCACAGGACAAAACTAGATACAGAGTGTGGCTGTGAGTAGGTCCGGAGACATGTTGGACAAAACCCACTGAGTTGATGATGGCTCTGAAAGCCTTTTGGAGTGGGTCTGTGGGCTTTTCCATGTGAACATTGATGTCACCAAAAATGTGAACATTATCTGCCGTGACTACAAGATCCGATAGGCATTCTGGGAACTCTGTGCAGGCTGCATATTAGAAGCTCAAAAGAGGACGAGAATCTTTTTTTGTAAATTGAAATTTGTCGTGAATGTTATCAACACCTCCACCTGTGATGAATGCGTGGGGGGATATGGTCACTAGTGTAATCAGGAGGAGTGGCCCTCAGAGGTTCCAACCCCCCCCCATCCCTATGGTTACCAACACCATGGTTACAATTTGCATACACATGTAGTGTATGTGAATCTCAGTTCCACATACATGTCAGTACATACACACAACAGATAGGTCGTGTGGGGGAGAGGCGTTGTGTAGTGGTTTTCTTAAAGCCTCCTTGAGAGGGATGGTCAGTCACAAATATTAAGTCTAGTGTGATTTATTATAGATGTCAAAGTAAATCATTGCACTCTGTTAAGGCTGTGTTGCTAAATTCTGCTCTCATTGCTATGGATGTGGAGCTAAATTATGCGGCTCTTCTTGTTGTGTAGCTAAATTATGCAGCTCTTTATTATTATGCATGTGGAGCTAAGTTATGATGTGCTCATTGTTATGGATGTCGATCTTCAGAAACTCCTGGACCGTTTTGATTATGACGACGAACCAGAAGAAGTGAAGAGAGAGGAGGTGAATCCCCTTGTTCCAGGGAACCAGTACGACGGCCATTTTCCTGGTCCGATGCAGCCCGACATGGAGCAACAGTTTCAGCCTGGGAGACAGCAGACAGCTGGTGGAGGATACCCTGGTCTTAACAAGGGCTACAGCCAGAGCCAGCACACTGACCAGGGAAACCCCAGAGAAAGAGAAGATCCGCCTGGGAGGAGGGAGGGGAGGCAGTGGGGTCATGGCAGGAGGTCACGCTCCAGGTCTGGCTCTCGGTAAGAAGCTGGGCCTATTGTTGATATTAGTTGGTTATGTTTAGGAGACCTCTGATGGAATCCTGTCTGTTCCCACCTTTTAGCTTGGCTTTTAGTCCCCTTATTGCTGTTTGTAGCTTGGATTTTAGTCTGCCTTATTGCTGTTTGTAGCTTGGATTTTAGTCTGCCTTATTGCTGTGTTAGCGTGGATTTTAGTCTGCCTTATTGCTGTGTTAGCGTGGCTTTTAGTCTGCCTTATTGCTGTGTTAGCGTGGCTTTTAGTCTGCCTTATTGCTGTGTTAGCGTGGCTTTTAGTCTGCCTTATTGCTGTGTTAGCGTGGCTTTTAGTCTGCCTTATTGCTGTGTTAGCGTGGCTTTTAGTCTTTTAGTCATATCTTATCTCGTTTGATTTTATATATTTAATTTGATTGTTTTACTTAAGTGCTTTAGTTCCTGTTTTTGGAGAGATACCCTCCTGTAGGTTTGAACTCTAACCCCAGTTGTAACTAACCTGATTAATCTTATCAACCATTTAATTATTAGAATCAGGTGTGCTTGATAACCTACAGGACGGTAGCTCTTCGGGAACCGGGTTGGAGAGCCCTGATTTTAGTACGTTGTGATTTTAAAAACATTTTAAATAAGGTTTGATTTCTCCAGTTCTCCCAGGAGAAAGAGGTCCCCCGGTTCTCCCTCCCGGAAGCCCCGACACTCCTCCCAGCGCTCCGGGTCCCGCTCCAGGGAGAGTCGCTGGAACTCCCCCTCGCTCCCGCTCGCAGGAGAGGAAGGAGAGAGAAGGACAAAGACCGTAGACAGAAAGGTCTGCCCAGCATCAAGAGCCAGACACTCAGTGGTACGTATTGTCAGATACACAAGGACTGCGTCCCAAAATGGCTCCCTTTTCCCTACTGTATTCGACAAGGGCCCCGTATTGAATGTTTCCTCGTTGTTGTCTAGTTTGCACCACGACTCTGTGGGTGGGCCAGCTGGACAAGAAGACTTCTCAGCAGGACGTCATGTGTTTACTAGAGGAGTTTGGGCAGATAGACTCCATCAATGTGAGTATGAAGTGGACACTGATCTTACTCAGTGGCAACCTATTTCCTTTTACTGTGCACTACTTTTCACTGGAGCCACATAAGAAATAGTCTAATAAGAGAGTGCTCTGTTTAGGACACAGGGGGGAGATTGACCCTGAAAAATACACTAGGCTATTTGTGAAAGGGAACAATTTAGCAGCGAACGCCAACCTTCTCCTTCCCACTCCCCCCCAGATGATCCCTCCTCGTGGATGTGCCTACATAGTGATGGTCCACAGGCAGGATGCCTACAGAGCTCTACACAAACTCGGCAGAGGATCCTTCAAGGTCAACCAGAAGGCTATCAAGGTACTTGTTGATTGATTTAACATAAAAAAACTATTTTTTTTTTTAAAATAATGTGATAAAAATTATTCTAATCAAAGGAGAGACTTTTAGACTTCCTGAAAAGTCAAACTTTATTATTTAATTACTGCGGACATGGAGCTTGTCAACGACATCACCCATAGGTTATTTGTGTAGGAATACTAATGCAACATAGACACTTGGTCCTTTCATTAAATAAACTGGAGATTGTGTCTCCCTGGTACTGACAGACAGGCACACAGACACTAATCATGGAATGGAATGTTGTCTTGTCACCAAGCCATCGTAAATCTACTGTCAACGTTCAAATCTGAGGCTTCTCTCTCACACAGACACATGACTTCTAAACCATATTCTGTTGCATTCTAAGAAAAACAGTCAGTGTAAGTACTAATACATTCTAATCTTTTGGGGCGGCAGGCTGGCCTGGTGGCTAGAGGGGGGGCGGCAGGCTGGCCTGGTGGCTAGAGGGGGGGCGGCAGGCTGGCCTGGTGGCTAGAGGGGCGGCAGGCTGGCCTGGTGGCTAGAGGGGGCGGCAGGCTGGCCTGGTGGCTAGAGGGGCGGCAGGCTGGCCTGGTGGCTAGAGGGGGCGGCAGGCTGGCCTGGTGGCTAGAGGGGGCGGCAGGCTGGCCTGGTGGCTAGAGGGGCGGCAGGCTGGCCTGGTGGCTAGAGGGGGCGGCAGGCTGGCCTGGTGGCTAGAGGGGGCGGCAGGCTGGCCTGGTGGCTAGAGGGGGGCGGCAGGCTGGCCTGGTGGCTAGAGGGGGCGGCAGGCTGGCCTGGTGGCTAGAGGGCGGCGGCAGGCTGGCCTGGTGGCTAGAGGGGGCGGCAGGCTGGCCTGGTGGCTAGAGGGGGCGGCGGGCTGGCCTGGTGGCTAGAGGGGGCGGCGGGCTGGCCTGGTGGCTAGAGGGGGGCGGCGGGCTGGCCTGGTGGCTAGAGGGGGCGGCGGGCTGGCCTGGTGGCTAGAGGGGGCGGCGGGCTGGCCTGGTGGCTAGAGGGGGGGCGGCGGGCTGGCCTGGTGGCTAGAGGGGGGGCGGCGGGCTGGCCTGGTGGCTAGAGGGGGGGCGGCGGGCTGGCCTGGTGGCTAGAGGGGGGGCGGCGGGCTGGCCTCTTAAGACAGTCAGGAAGTTAAAACTTGGTCGCAAATGGGTCAAATGGACAATGACCCCAAGCGTACTTCCAAAGATGTGGCAAATTGGCTTAAGGACAACAAAGTCAAGGTATTGGAGTGGCCATCACAAAGCCCTGACCTCAATCCCGCAGAAAATTTGTGGGCAGAACTGAAAAAGCGTGTACGAGCAAGGTGGTCTACAAACCTGACTCGGTTACATCAGTTCTGTCAGGAGGAGTGGGCCAAAATTCACCCAACTTATTGTGAGAAGCTTGTGGAAGGCTACCTAAAATGTTTGACCCAAGTTAACCAATTTCCATGTTGTCTGTACCTTGTGAGGTGTGGAAACAATGTTGCTTTTATGGATTTTGTCTTGTTGCTTTTTGTCCCATGTTGCTCTGCGGGGTGCTCATTGATTGCCTGTATTGTAATTGTTTTTAATAATCTGCCCAGGGACTGATTTTGAAAATTAGCCAGTTGGCTAAAACTGGCACTTTTACCGAAACGTTGATTAATGTGCACTGTCCCTAACTCAATTTAAAGGCAATGCTACCAAATACTAATTGAATGTATGTAAACGTCCGACCCACTGGGAATGTAATGAAAGAAATAAAAGCTGACATTTCACATTCTTAAAATAAAGTGGTGATCCTAACACAGGACATTAAATGTCAGGAATTGGGAAAAACTGAGTTTAAATGTATTTGGCCAAGGTGTATGTAAACTTCTGACTTCAACTGTGTATGTATGTATGTACTAAAATAACACATCCTAGATCTGAATGGATTAAATACTTTTTTCTTTACATAGTTGAATGTGCTGACATCAAAATCACAAAAATTATCAATGGAAATCAAATTTATCAACCCATGGAGGTCTGGATTTGGAGTCAAAATTAAAGTGGAAAACCACACTACAGGCTGATCCAACTGTGATGTAATGTCCTTAAAACAAGTCAAAACGAGGCTCAGTAGTGTGTGTGGCCTCCACGTGCCTGTAGGACCTACAATGCCTGGGCATGCTCCTGATGAGGTGGCGGATGGTCTCCTGAGGGATCTCCTCCCAGACCTGGACTAAAGCATCCGCCAACTCCTGGACAGTCTGTGGTGCAACGTGGTGTTGGTGGATGGAGCGAGACATGATGTCCCAGATGTGCTCAATTGGATTCAGGTCTGGGGAACGGGCGGGCCAGTCCATAGCATCAATGCCTTCCTCTTGCAGGAACTGCTGACACACTCCAGCCACATGAGGTCAAGCATTGTCTTGCATTAGGAGGAACCCAGGGCCAACCGCACCAGCATATGGTCTCACAAGGGGTCTGAGGATCTCATCTCGGTACCTAATGGCAGTCAGGCTACCTCTGGCGAGCACATGGAGGGCTGTGCGGCCCCCCAAAGAAATGCCACCCCACACCATGACTGACCCACCGCCAAACCGGTCATGCTGGAGGATGTTGCAGGCAGCAGAACGTTCTCCGCGGCGTCTCCAGACTCTGTCACGTCTGTCACATGTGCTCAGTGTGAACCTGCTTTCATCTGTGAAGAGCACAGGGCGCCAGTGGCGAATTTGACAATCTTGGTGTACTAGCAAATGCCAAACATCCTGCACGGTGTTGGGCTGTAAGCACAACCCCCACCTGTGGACGTCGGGCACTCTACCACCTTCATGGAGTCTGTTTCTGACCGTTTGAGCAGACACATGCACATTTGTGGCCTGCTGGATGTCATTTTGCAGGGCTCTGGCAGTGCTCCTCCTGCTCCTCCTTGCACAAAGGCGGAGGTAGCGGTCCTGCTGCTGGGTTGTTGCCCTCCTACGGCGTCCTCCACGTCTCCTGATGTACTGGCCTGTCTCCTGGTAGCGCCTCCATGCTCCGGACACTACGCTGACAGACACAGCAAACCTTCTTGCCACAGCTCGCATTGATTTACCATCCTGGATGAGCTGCACTACCTGAGCCACTTGTGTGGGTTGTAGACTCCGTCTCATGCTACCACTAGAGTGAAAGCACCACCAGCATTCAAGTGACCAAAACATCAGCCAGGAAGCATAGGAACTGAGAAGTGGCCTGTGGTCACCACCTGCAGAACCAGTCCTTTATTGGGGGTGTCTTGCTAAATGCCTATAATTTACACCTGTTGTCTATTCCATTTGCACAACAGCATGTGAAATGTATTGTCAATCAGTGTTGCTTCCTGAGTGGACAGTTTGATTTCCCCAGAAGTGTGATTGACTTGGAGTTACATTGTGTTGTTTTTAAGTGTTCCCTTTTATTTTTTTGCAGGCTGTGTGTGTGTGAATTTACCAGAAGATATCTGATTTTACACTGGCCTACAAACTGTAGACTGACAGATCAGAATCGCTAACAATGAACACCCCCTTTTAATTAAAAAATAAAAAAATAAAATTCCCTCAAACAATCAATGGAAATCTGATGTTGTAAAAAAAAATGGAAGGTTGTTCCTTATATCGTTTTCCCAGGACAGTGTTCTTTTCAAACTATCAATTTATGTCAGGCGTGCTGAAAATCTATTCATTATTAGTGTGTGTATGGAAGGTTGTTGGTCATTATCGGCGTGAAAAAAAAAATTTGGTTATGACCAAATCGTGCTGGGCGCCATCAACTGAAATTTTTTATTTTATTTTGTTTAGTGTATAACAAATACAATATGTTTATGTAGAGTGGTCTCAATAGTAGATTGGTCTCTATAGAGCCCTGTTTGTTGTGTCTAACTTAAATATATATTGTGTTTATGTAGATTGCGCAGAGGTTTGAACACGGTTATAGAGACGACTAGTGTTTGCATAAATACCAGAATTTTGACTTTGATACCAGGTTTAGTAACACGATGCGCAAACCGGTACCACAGCAACAACAAAATAAAACATGATCAAGTAAGGCTGAATAACCACTGAGCTTTACATGGAACAACATGTTGATGGTGATAATACGACTAAAACAACGGAGTATTTCAAAATGAAACGGCCTATAAATTACAGAATGATCAGAGCACGACGTGGTCAAAGGTATGTGGACATCTGCTCATTACATCGTCATGGGCATTAATATAGAGCCCCCCCCCTTTGCTGCTTCAACAGCCTCCACTCTTCTGGGAAGGCTTTCCACTAGATGTTGGAACATTGCTGCTATAACAGCCTCCACTCTTCTGGGAAGGCTTCCCACTAGATGTTGGAACATTGCTGCTATAACAGCCTCCACTCTTCTGGGAAGGCTTCCCACTAGATGTTGGAACATTGCTGCTATAACAGCCTCCACTCTTCTGGGAAGGCTTTCCACTAGATGTTGGAACATTGCTGCTATAACAGCCTCCACTCTTCTGGGAAGGCTTTCCACTAGATGTTGGAACGTTGCTGCTATAACAGCCTCCACTCTTCTGGGAAGGCTTCCCACTAGATGTTGGAACGTTGCTGCTATAACAGCCTCCACCCTTCTGGGAAGGCTTTCCACTAGATGTTGGAACGTTGCTGCTACAACAGCCTCCACTTTTCTGGGGAGGCTTTCCACTAGATGTTGGAACATTTGCTGCTATAACAGCCTCCACTCTTCTGGGAAGGCTTTCCACTAGATGCTGGAACATTGCAGCTATAACAGCCTCCACTCTTCTGGGAAGGCTTTCCACTAGATGTTAGAACATTGCTGCTATAACAGCCTCCACTCTTCTGGGAAGGCTTTCCACTAGATGTAGGAACATTGCTGCTATAACAGCCTCCACTCTTCTGGGAAGGCTTTCCACTAGATGTAGGAACATTGCTGCTATAACAGCCTCCACTCTTCTGGGAAGGCTTTCCACTAGATGTTGGAACATTGCTGCTATAAAAGCCTCCACTCTTCTGGGAAGGCTTTCCACTAGATGTTGGAACATTGCTGCTATAACAGCCTCCAGTCTTCTGGGAAGGCTTTCCACTAGATGTAGGATGATTGTACCGGGGATTTGCTTCCATTCAGCCACAAGAGCATTAGTGAGGTCGGGCGTTCCAATTCACACCAAAGGTGTTTGATTTTTTTGATGTCAGGGCTCTGCGCAGGCCAGTCAAGTTCTTCCACCCCGATCTCGACAAACCGCTTCTGTCTGTTTGACCTCGCTTTGTGTACTTGGGCATTGTCATGCTGAAGCAGGAAAGGGCAAAAACTGTTGCTACAAAGATGGAAGCACAGAATCATCTAGAATGTTGTTCTATGCTGTATCTCTAAGATTTCCCTTCACTGGAACTAAGGGACCTATTCTGAACCATGGAAAAACAGCCCCAGACCATTATTCCTCCTCCACCAAACTTTACGGTTGGAACTATGCATTGGGGCAGTAAGTGTTCTCCTGGCATCTTCTAAACCCAGATTTGTCTGTCAGACTGCCAGATGGAGAACCTGTTTCCACTGCTCCAGAGTCCAATGGTGGCCAGCTTTACACTACTCCAGCCGATGCTTAGCATTGCGCATGGTGATGTTAGGCTTGTTTGCAGCTGCTCGGCCATGGAAACCCGTTTCATGAAGCTCCCGACTAACAGTTGTTGTGCTGACGTTGCTTGCAGATGCATTTCGGAACTCTAGTGAGTGTTGCAACCGGTGACAGACGATTTTTCCATGCTTCTGCACTCTGTGGTCCTGTTCTATGAGCTTGTGTGGCCTGCCACTTTGCAGCTTAGCTGTTGTTGCTCCTAGATGTTTCCACCTCGCAATAACAGCACTTACAGTCAACCGGGGTAGCTCTAGCAGGGCAGAAATTTGACTAACTGACTTGTTGGAAAGGTGGCATCCTATGACAGTGCAACGTTGAAACTCACTGGACTCTTCAGTACGGGCCAATGTCAATGGAGATTGCATGGTTGTGTGCTCAATTTTATACACCTGTCAGCAACGGTGTGGCTGGAAAAATAGAATCCACGAATTTGAACGGGTGTCAACATAACTTTGGCCATGTAGTGTATCTGTGTTCATTTGCTAAACTTTGGACAAAATATTGGGTTAGATGACATTCATTAGATAATGATTCATTATACATTACAGCTAAATTATTTAATGTATTTCTTCCAAAATGACACAAACACTTTCAAGCTTGTTTCGGAAGCTTCAATATTGCAATAGTCTACACACCATAGAAATACAATGGGTTTTACACAACATACTGCGATTCCCAGAGTACATGTCACCCCCCATGATGCAATGCTTCGCCAGACGGCTGGCTGGCTACCGTTAGCAAGCCCGGTCAAACGCGAAGTAGTGTTAATATATTGTCATATATTAATTTGAGTACATTTCACATTTACTTTTGGGTTGTAATCATATTATAATGCTCACATGAATATCATGCTGAATATATGTTCATGTTGTTGTCACTCAAATTATTCAATTTATTGGGGGGTGAACTAAAACCTCCCATGCACTTCTGTTACACCTTTTGCCTAGTAGTTTCGGTAGGCTGACCCTCATCTACTTTGAAAGTGAAGTATTCCCATTCTGGAGCCAGCTGTCAACAAGCTGCGGGCGTGGAGTTAAGACGTTTTCCTTCTCAAATGTGGCTCGGGCTGTGTCATCTACATGCACAAGTAGCCTGGCGAGCTTACAACTGCCCCCTAGAGAAGACAAGTAGCCTGGCTAGCTTACAACTGCCCCCCTAGAGAAGACAAGTAGCTTGGCTAGCTTACAACTGCCCCCCCCCCTAGAGAAGACAAGTAGCCTGGCTAGCTTACTCCTGCCCCCTAGAGAAGACAAGTAGCCTGGCGAGCTTACTCCTGCCCCCTAGAGAAGACAAGTAGCCTGGCTAGCTTACTACTGCCCCCTAGAGAAGACAAGTAGCCTGGCGAGCTTACAACCGCCCCCCCTAGAGAAGACAAGTAGCCTGGCGAGCTTACAACTGCCCCCCCTAGAGAAGACAAGTAGCCTGGCGAGCTTACAACCGCCCCCTAGAGAAGACAAGTAGCCTGGCGAGCTTACTACCGCCCCCTAGAGAAGACAAGTAGCCTGGCGAGCTTACTACAGCCCCCTTGAGAAGACAAGTAGCCTGGCGAGCTTACTACCGCCCCCTAGAGAAGACAAGTAGCCTGGCGAGCTTACTACCGCCCCCTTGAGAAGACAAGTAGCCTGGCGAGCTTACTACCGCCCCTTGAGAAGACAAGTAGCCTGGCGAGCTTACAACCGCCCCTTGAGAAGACAAGTAGCCTGGCGAGCTTACAACCGCCCCCTTGAGAAGACAAGTAGCCTGGCGAGCTTACAACCGCCCCCTTGAGAAGACAAGTAGCCTGGCGAAGCTTACAACTGCCCCCCTAGAGAAGACAAGTAGCCTGGCGAGCCTACAACCGCCCCCTAGAGAAGACAAGTAGCCTGGCGAGCTTACAACCGCCCCCTAGAGAAGACAAGTAGCCTGGCGAGCTTACAACCGCCCCCTAGAGAAGACAAGTAGCCTGGCGAGCTTACAACCGCCCCCTAGAGAAGACAAGTAGCCTGGCGAGCTTACAACTGCCCCCCTAGAGAAGACAAGTAGCCTGGCGAGCTTACAACTGCCCCCTAGAGAAGACAAGTAGCCTGGCGAGCTTACAACCGCCCCCTAGAGAAGACAAGTAGCCTGGCGAGCTTACAACCGCCCCCCCCCTAGAGAAGACAAGTAGCCTGGCGAGCTTACTACCGCCCCCTAGAGAAGACAAGTAGCCAGGCTAACTTACTACCGCCCCCTAGAGAAGACAAATAGCCATGCTAACTTACTACCGCCCCCTAGAGAAGATTCAGACAAATTGAGACAGACTGGATCCTCTCAATCCGAGAGACACATTTGACAGAAAGCCCTGAAAGTAACAGAAAGAATCTGTTTGTCATGTTGTAGTATTGAAATGGTACTGCGTTTTCGGTATACCAGGCAGCACACAGTTATTTAAAACACTTTGTGATTTTACTTAACTTAAGCATATTGTATTTGTGTGTAGATTGCGTGGGCCTTGAACAAGGGTATAAAGGCGACCCATAAGAAGTTCTGGGACGTGGAGCGAGGCGTCACCTACATCCCCTGGAACAAGGTGAAGATGGAGGAGCTGGAGGGGTCCAGGGAGGGAGGCATGCTGGACGCAGACACACTCTGTCCAGGTAAACATCTGTCTCACGCAACCTCTACACTGTCTCCTCTGGGTGATTCTCAGTTGTCTTCCTTGATTCCTCACCACCTCTCTCTCTCCTCGCCTCCATCTCAAAATGCATTGGAGAAGAAGATTTCTGGTTCCTCTCCTCAGACCTCCTCCAATGCACTTTGAAGAAGGATGTGAGTAAAGAGGGTTTTGAGGGAATCAAGGAACCCTGTTGAGATTCACCCTCTGTCTAGATGTGTAATTATTGTGGCCTCAAGCTTTTCCTGAACTCGCAACTTGACTAGTAAAAACCTGGCCTCAAGCTTTTCCTGAACTCGCAACTTGACTAGTAAAAACCTGGCCTCAAGCTTTTCCTGAACTCGCAACTTGACTAGTAAAAACCTGGCCTCAAGCTTTTCCTGAACTCGCAACTTGACTAGTAAAAACCTGGCCTCAAGCTTTTCCTGAACTTCGCAACTTGACTAGTAAAAACCTGGCCTCAAGCTTTTCCTGAACTCGCAACTTGACTAGTAAAAACCTGGCCTCAAGCTTTTCCTGAACTCGCAACTTGACTAGTAAAAACCTGGCCTCAAGCTTTTCCTGAACTCGCAACTTGACTAGTAAAAACCTGGCCTCAAGCTTTTCCTGAACTCGCAACTTGACTAGTAAAAACCTGGCCTCAAGCTTTTCCTGAACTCGCAACTTGACTAGTAAAAACCTGGCCTAAAGCTTTTCCTGAACTCGCAACTTGACTAGTAAAAACCTGGCCTCAAACTTTTCCTAGTTGGGTCCAGTGGTCTGAAGAAATTCCTGTCAAAGTCAGAAGTTTTGGACACAGAGTTAGGTTATATCTATCTCTACATTGCTCGTGTAGCTATTCTGTTTTAAGTGTATAATTTATTCCTGGTTGATTGGTCTGTTTGTCAGAGTGGGGAGATGACGTGAAGGAGCTGACTAAACCAGGAGGACTGAACAACGGAGGAGGAGTGGATGCCATGGAAACCGAGGGAGATGCCACCGCCCACGTACAGGTAACACCCGCTACAG
>NW_027015236.1:0-2500 GCF_036934945.1 Oncorhynchus masou masou
GTGTAGCAGTTACAGACTCATACAGCCTCCATCCTACTAAACTACACTGCAGCAGGTACAGATCCATACAGCCTCCATCCTACTAAACTACACTGCAGCAGGTACAGATGTATACAGCCTCCATCCTACTAAACTACACTGCAGCAGGTACAGATGTATACAGCCTCCATCCTACTAAACTACACTGCAGCAGGTACAGATGTATACAGCCTCCATCCTACTAAACTACACTGCCACAGGTACAGTTTTAGATTGATTATATATCTATGTTAGATTTGTGGAATATATATTGTGCAACCTTTCTTTTTAAAAGCGATCGTATTGAATCCGGCCAAACACTGTAGACATTGTTTATGCTCAACAATTTTTAGTAGCTGTCACGCCTTGGTCTTAGTATTTTGTGTTTTAGATAATTAGTTGGTCAGGCCAGGGTGTGATATGGGTTTATGTTATTGTGTTGTCGTATTGGGTTTTTTTTAGGCATTGGGATTGTGGTTGATTAGGGGTGTGTTTAGTTTAGGTTTGGATGCTTGAGGCAGTTCTCAATCAGAGTCAGGTGATTCTTGTTGTCTCTGATAGGGAACCGTATTTAGGTAGCCTGGGTTTCACTTTGTATTTCGTGGGTGATTGTTCCTGTCTCTGTGTAGTTTCACCAGATAGGCTGTAATTAGGTTTCACGTTCCGTTTTGTTGTTATTTATTTATACCAGTTATTTCATGTACCGCGATTCATTCATTAAAAACATGAGTAACCAACACGCTGCATTTCGGTCCGACTCTCTTTCGACAAACGAAGAACGCCGTTACAGTAACCTTGTCTGAGACCCAAGGACATGTGTTAGTGCCCGGGCTTTAGCTCAGTGGGCTCACCATGACATGTGTATAGCAGTAGGACGGTGTCTTTGTCACTCAAAGTAGGCAGAACCAGACTCACAAAGTCCTCATGGGCTATACAGAACTGGGATCCCTGGAAACACACACACACACACACACACACACACACACACACACACACACACTGTTAGAAAATATGGTAATAAAATAAGTGTGTCATCTCTCTCTCTTTCTCTCTCTCTCTCTCTGTAAAATATATTGCCCATGACTCATGGTCTCCCTTCAGCTGACATTTGGCTTGGCAGTCATTTCTGCCTGATGATAAACGGGACTATTTGTTCTGTAAACTGGAAAGGGCATCAGGCCAGATCATCAACAGTAATACTGTACCAGTGATGTCACCAACAGTAGTACTGTACCAGTGATGTCACCAACAGTAGTACTGTACCAGTGATGTCACCAACAGTAGTACTGTACCAGTGATGTCACCAACAGTAGTACTGTACCAGTGATGTCACCAACAGTAGTACTGTACCAGTGATGTCACCAACATTAGTCCTGTACCAGTGATGTCACCAACAGTAGTTCTGTACCAGTGATGTCACCAAAAGTAGTTCTGTACCAGTGATGTCACCAACAGTAGTTCTGTACCAGGGATGTCACCAACAGTAGTTCTGTATCACATGAAATCAAATGTATTTATAAAGCCCTTCGTACATCAGCTGATATCTCAAAGTGCTGTACAGAAACCCAGCCTAATACCCCCAACAGAAAGCAATGTAGGTGTAGAAGCACGGTGGCTAGGAAAAACACCCTAGAAAGGCCAACACCTAGGAAGAAACCTAGAGAGGAACCAGGCTATGAGGGGTGGCCAGTCCTCTTCTTGCTGTGCTGGGTGGAGAATATAACAGAACATGGCCAAGATGTTCAAATGTTCAAATGTACCAGTGATGTCACCAACAGTAGCTCTGTACCAGTGATGTCACCAACAGTAGCTCTGTACCAGTGATGTCACCAACAGTAGTTATGTACCAGTGATGTCACCAACAGTAGCTCTGTACCAGTGATGTCACCAACAGTAGTACTGTACCAGTGATGTCACCAACATTAGTACTGTACCAGTGATGTCACCAACAGTAGCTCTATACCAGTGATGTCACCAACAGTAGTTCTGTACCAGTGATGTCACCAACAGTAGTTCTGTACCAGTGATGTCACCAACATTAGTTCTGTACCAGTGACGTCACCAACAGTAGTACTGTACCATTGATGTCACCAACAGTAGCTCTATACCAGTGATGTCACCAACAGTAGTTCTGTACCAGTGATGTCACCAACAGTAGTTCTGTACCAGTGATGTCATCAACATTAGTTCTGTACCAGTGATGTCACCAACAGTAGTTCTGTACCAGTGATGTCACTTACAGTAGTTCTGTACCAGTGATGTCACCAACAGTAGTACTGTACCAGTGATGTCACCAACAGTAGTACTGTACCAGTGATGTCACCAACAGTAGTTCTGTACCAGTGATGTCACCAACAGTAGTACTGTACCAGTGATGTCACCAACAGTAGCTCTATACCAGTGATGTCACCAACAGTAGTTCTGTACCAGTGATGTCACCAACAGTAGCTCTATACCAGTGATGTCACCAACAGTAGTTCTG
>NW_027015237.1:0-11928 GCF_036934945.1 Oncorhynchus masou masou
GTAGCCTACTTCTAGGGTCAAATAGGACAGAGAACTGTAATTGGTTGGTGGATTCTCTATTTAGTGAGTTTAAGTGTGCGTGACCTTTTGTCCTGTCACTTTTCATGCCAGACAGCTGTACATTTCAAATGTAAAAACAATTATGACTGTAAACAGTGAATTACTAACTTTTTATTTAAGTCCTATAATATTTCCAACTATGTTTTGAGATAACGTTGGCCAATCCTTTTCTCCCATCGAGTGGTTGAATGTTTTTATACTACAGTATACTGTATACTGTACATAATACACAGTGTTTCGCTCTGAGACTGTGTCCTGTAAATTGTGTAAGTGTATCTTAAATTATGTGCAACCAATATGTTCTCTAACAACCTTTCTGTGCTTTAGACTCTAGTCATGCATTTTTGTGCCAATGTGCCATTATTGTGAGTAAAAATTAAAACATTTTTCAAATATGCCATGTCGATGCTATTTGGTTGCAAACCATGAGAGCCTCATTTATCATTCTGTGTATTTATGTTATTTATGTTTATTTTAATATTGTAATATTACTGTATTCTTGTGTTTGTATTATTTATATGTTGTGGTAGAGTATAATAATATGTTGTTATGTACTGTTTTATTTTGTATGTAATTGCGTAATCATGATTGGATCCCAGGAAGAGTATTTAATATGGACCTGGAATAAATACAAATAGAAACGTTATGTAATATAACACGAAATTCAGATTGCGCAATATTGTAATTTGTTCAACTCCAATGTTTCGTTACAGGAAATTAGTAACCTTCCTACAGTGGTTCCTCCTTTACAAATTGCGAGTTTACACCGCTGGATATAGAGCTATAAAAAACACACATTCGTTTTCAGTCTCTATCAGCATGGGCAACGTGGTGAGTACCTTTACACTTTTAATTTGATTCCTGATCTATAGCATAACTCCACGAAGTTACGTTTTGAACTGAAATCATGGACGTGGGGTGTACGGAAGCCCGCGGGGTACGGAAGCCCGCGGGGTACGGAAGCAATCCATGTGTGATTTCAAGCAATAACAACACTGAATTATAGCTCCCGTCCGCCCACTCTAAATTGATGAAAACGCGCTTTGGTGATGAAATGTAACTTCCTTATGTTATAATATACATTTGACCAAGTCAAATATGATTATTCATGTTCTGAGTCGTTCAGTGGGGGTCTTTCTCTAACATATAATTAACATTATATAAAGAAAAATTGGATGTAAACACCGAACTCTGTTGACAGAGCTGTAATGCTTTCTCGCAGTAAGTTTTCAGGGTTTTACATGTGTTGGTTCTCTGCGAAATTGATTGTGAGAAATCTTCGAAAAATAACAGGAATTTTTGTATGAAAGACAGTACAGTATAATAAAATATGAAAATACTACATGGCATGTTTTTATGTCCTCCAGATTCGAGAAGAAAAATAATGAGGTCAACAGTGAGCCTGTCAATTCGCCTAATCCTCTCACAGCATTCAGCCCAGCTGACACGATGCTATTTTCCCGATGTTTTACCGCTTTCATTCATTTTCATTCCAAACATGGGTTTGGACCATTTTCTTAGAGGAGTATCTACACAATTAACATACTATTTTACCCATTGGTCAAAATATGTGTTTTTGATTGGACACAGCACACCCTGCATTCACATTTATTTTTAAGGGATCTGTGGTAGGTTGATAACGATATCACCAAAGTATGTTGTGTCATGAGTAAACAGTCATGGTATTTAATGTTAGAGAATTAACAAGATTTAACAAGGCAACCTTGAGGCTAATTTGACTGTGTGCAATGCAGTAGAGAGGTGTGGCTGCTGTGAAACGTGATTCCATGAGGAACTAACAGAGGCCGGACGTTGGTGACGTCACCACGTTTTATTAAATAAAACCAATGACTAATTATTTCGTAAAATGTCTTTCCTCCGTGACCCGGAAAACCGATGTGGTCAAGGAGAGTCTCAATTCGTTAGTAGGCAAACGGAACATGGTCCTCCCCTCCTTGATATCCTCCTTTTGGCGAGGATGCACAAGAGAATCCTACCAGTTCTCTAGAGTTTTGAAATCTGCCACACCCCATTTGAATCAGCTGTTGTTTTCTTGAAGGAGAAAACCATGAAAACATTTAAACACGATATGCTACTTATCCTTTTATGTATAAAATGTATTGAACATCTAGCTTGATTCATTGTTATTACATTCAAGCGTATTCTCGTCCACTGTCATTTGAGAAAAACCCTCCCTTGTGTTTACGGTAGACTTTCAGTTTATTTGCACGGGCTGCGTCGCATTCCACTGAATCTGCCTTTATCGGCAATTCGCATATGTGGTGGATAGGCACTTGTCAGCGCCTTTATGAGCCAGACATGAGAGGATACCGACAAGTTACTTTTCACGAAATCGTCTGTCGTCTGAGTTAAAAAACGACCCCCCTCCCCCAGTCCTCGAGTCAGGTTTAGGTTTACAATGAAAAGGGTGCAACCAAGGTCATGGCGTTTATTTGATCCTCTGTTGTATCTCAGGTTTGTACTATTAGCTGTGAATCAGGGTTGGGCTCAATTCAGATTTTTGGAATTGATTCATATGTTGAATCAATTCCTAAGTGGTGTAGAATTGGATTAATTGACAAGATTGTCAAATGACCACTTGTCAACAATGGAAATAGATGTCCTCAAACATGGAAGGCGGGTGGGAGGAGGTGACATCAGGTGGGAACATTCTATCCAGTGAGAGGGCAGATACATGTGTGAACAACAGGCCATAGAGACAGAGGACTCATTCAAATATTTAACTATTTTATTTAACAAGGCAAGACAGTTAAGAACAAATTCTTATTAACAATGACTGCCTATCCCGGCCAAACCCGGACGACGCTGAGCCAATTGTGCGCCACCCTATGGGACTCCCAACCACAGCCAGATGTGATACAGCCTGGAATCAAACCAGGGCCTGTAGTAACTCCTCTTGCACTGAGATGCAGTGCCTTAGACTGCTGCACCACTCGAGAGCATCTTTGTATCTGTGCCATTATAGCATCTGTAACCGCATGGGCAGCACCATTAATGCTGTCTCTATTTTAAAGTAGTCTGTTTCCTTCTTCTTCATTGGCTGATTGCTTCCATCTCATAGGAATCCTCACCCAGTTGACTACTTTAAAGTGGTTGGAGCCCTCAATGGCAATGTCCATGCTAAAACAGGTTATATCAATGATGAGTCCTCTATCTATCTCTATGACAACAGGCACAACTCAGTTAAAGTCATTTTTTTCAAAGTTGCCAAAATGCCACGTGTCCACTTATGTGCATTCATAACAACCTAACCATTACAACATTTCTGTTCAATCAAATAAGTCTCACGTAGCAAATTAGCAATTACATTTTTGTTGACCAAATTTGACACCCTCATTGACCTAAATACAAAATATTCTCACTTCGTGGGATTATTTTTGTGGACAGAATATAGAAGAGGCATTTTTATTTCACCGAGTTCAATTCTATTTCCTTTAATTCAATTCCATATCCTGTTTACTACTTCAATTGGAATTCAATTCAAATTCAATAATTTAATTGGAATTCATCAGACATTCTCAATTCAATTCTGAATTGAGCCCAACCCTGTTTCCTATGGAAGATTGACAGTATAATTTAATTTAACTGATATTCCCATTCGGGTCAGCATTCTCTGATGTGACCCTCCAACCATCTTTTGAGGTACCATTTGAAAGTTGACATTTCTATTGTGTTCTCATTTTAGTACATTGAACAGCCAAAACATGACTCCCACCCTATATTCAAGAGCATGCTGATTTGAGCCCAACCCTGCTGTGAATCTCTTCCGGGAGGAAATCACAAGTGTATCCCAGTCCAACCCCACAGATTGTGACGTCAGCCTGGCTCAGACTGCGATGGAGGATTCTGGCCAACAGGGGGTGACCTTGCCACACACCGAGGGAGAACGAAGCGCCGTTACTCAGAGGAGCAAGTGTAAGTCATTTATCTCTTCATGATTTTCATATGCCTGGAATTATATACTGAATCTACTCCCTATTGACATTTCTTCTGTAGCTCATCTCACTGTGCACACAACATTTAGAGCTAAGTTCACTGGAGACAATAATATATTTAGTTTCATTCAGAATGTTTCTCTCTTGTAGGCATGCATATATAATTGTACACCTGCAAAAATTCCTAAACAATCTAATCTGAATTCCCTGTGTCTCTATCTCTCACTGTGTGTGTGTGTGTGTGTGTGTGTGTGTGTGTGTCAGCAGTAGGAGGAGTCAGAGAGAAGCTCCAATCAGAGCTGAGAGGGAGATACACGTCATTGTGTGATGGAACCCCAGCAGGACAAGAGGTGCGGAGCCACTCCCTCACACACTCCTATGTGGAACTCCTCATCACCGAGGGCAACGTCCAATGGCACAACGACAGGCATGCTGCCACGCGACCCGTAAGACCACCATCAGATATGCCCACTGCTAATGAGGAAGTAACGATCAAGCTTGACGATATCTTCAAACCACCACTATCTCCAGATCGCCCTCAAGTAAAAACCGTCCTGACGAAGGGACCCGCAGGCTCAGGGAAGACAGCGAGTGTCCAGAAGTTTGTTTTGAACTGGGCCGAGGACAGAGCCAATCAGGATGTTGACTTCTTGTTTGTCTTTCCCTTCAGTGAACTCAATTGGCTGATAGGACGGAGCTTCAGTCTGAGTGGCCTCATCAGCCACTTCTACTCGTCCATGACATCGGAGAGCGAGAACCCCGGGCTGGATCTGAGTCGGTCTAAGGTGGTCTTCATCTTGGACGGTTTGGACCAATTTAACCTTCCCCTGGACTTTGAAAGCATATCAGTAGAGTCTGACATCAATAAGGAGATGCCTTTGCCCATCCTCCTAGCGAACCTCATCTGGTGTCAGCTGCTTCTTCCCTCCGCCTACGTCTGGGTGATCACCAGGCCTGCGGCTGCCAGTTTCATCCCCATCGACTTCCTCCCCCAACAACAGTGCTTGACGGAGATACGGGGCTTCGACGACACCCAGAAGAGGGAGTTCTTTAGAAAGAGGTTTGGCGATCAGAGTCTAGTGCACAAAGCTATCGCCCTAGTCATGAAAGCTATTGCCCTAGAGTCATCACGGAACCTCTGCGTCCTGTGCCAAGCACCGTGGTGCTGTGAGATGTTGGCGGCCATTTTAGAAAACACTGAGGCGGGAGAGTGTGTCGAGATAGACACTCTGACGCAACTATACACTCACTTTTTGCTTGTTCGGATTGGTTTGAAGAACGATCGAAATGGTGAACACTCAGAATCAATCAGAGAGGTTGTTCGTAAGCTTGGGAAGCTGGCTTTTCTACAACAGGAAAGAGGAAGCCTCATATTCAGTGAGAGCGATGTGAAGGAATGCGGAATCGACGTCTCTAAAAGTTCCACATTCCACAGGTTGTGTAGGCCGCTCTTCACAGGGTGTGAGATGTACCTGGAGGAAATGTACCACTTTGAGTACACAGGTATTCAAGACTACCTAGCTGCCCTGCACGTGTTTCTCACCTATACAAATAAAAGGAGAAACCTACTACTCCAACCTACTACACTCTTTGATCGATTGAAAGGGACGTTCAGGAGAGCAACCTTTTAGACCTCCACAGATGCTCCGTGGACAGGGTTTTACAGAACACGCATGGAACTTATGACCTCTTCCTCTGCTTCCTCCTTGGCATCTCAACAACACCCAACCAGACTATCTTAGATCTAGCATGTCTAAGGAAAGGTTTAAAGGTCACAGGCTCCAAGGGGATCACAGAGATCACTGCAGAATACATTAAGCAGGCGATCAAGTCTGAGCCTTACCCTCAGACCACCGTGGCACTTTTCCGCAGTCTGCGGGAGCTAGGGGACGCCTCGCTGGGCAGGGAGGTCCGACGCTACCTGACCTCCGAGTCCCGGTGGGGGTTCCTGCTGGAGCCCGACCAATGCTGGGAGCTGGCAGACATGCTTTGGGCAGGCAGGGAGATGGAGAAGGAAGTGTTTATGGAGATGGAACGTTTGAGTTGGATGCGCCGAATGAGCATGTGGGGCTTTTGGAGGATGCAGACCGTACTGGGGGACAGACACTGGCAGGTCTACTAGAAAGACATCATTGCTGTATGAATGGTCTACTAGGGAGACATCACCACAGATTGTACTGCCACATCTACTAAATTGCCACTGCAGAGACTGTTGAGGAATTTCAAGTTTAGAGAGATGTATAGGTACATTAGGAAGGTAGGTTTGAGAGGTGTTTTTTTGTAGAGAAAAAAAGTGATGATTGCAATCCATGTTTATGGATCTGAGTAGTGGGTAGTAGTGTCCACTGAAAAATCTTAAAATCAATCAATTAATCGATTCTTCAAACAAACAAACTTTATTTGCTTAGAGCCTTGTACAATCTGACTTGCCGTTCACATGGCAGAAGTCATAGCGCAGTTGAGGTTGGTCATAGTGCCAATAGACTCCAGGTAGAAATGCCATGTCAGAGCCCCTCTCCATTTGTTAGGTACCTTCTTACTGCCACCACCCTGAACAGCTCGTAGGGTGGCACCAGCACATTGAGGCCTGAAGAAGAGCGGCAGTGGTGTGAGTGCAAGCGGGGCAGCAGGTGCCCATGGCACGTCCGGATGGTCAGGTCAAAGCTGGAGCTGTACCGCCGCGTGGATGCCAGGACAAAGTGCCCAGTGCGCACCTGATCCCCCACCTCCCTCGCAAGTTGTCCCCGCGCCTGCTGTTAGCATACACCAGCAGGCAGCCCTTCCCATTCTGCTCCGCCTCTGCCTCCGTCTCCTCCCGCCCTATCAGGAGCCGCAGGGCATCGGTCAGCAGGAAGTGGAGGGACTTGAACAGGAAGTACCGGCGGTAAACATTGGCGTCAGGGCCCATAGATCTAGCTTCCACGTCAAAGATCAAAGGGAAGGTGCGGTTGTATGTGTTTGTGTAGAGGGTCAGCGCTGTGACATGGAGGTTGGTGAGGTTCGCCACCGTCACATTGCAGCGTTCAGCTTGCGACCAGGCGGTGGAAAAAGAAGGGCTGGCCTGGCGTTCCCTGGTCAGCAGATCGCTTCGGTGATGTTCCCCATCATCTCATCCCTGCACGTAGGGTAGCGGTCATCCACCGAGCTCAGTTCCGTGTCCAACCGCTCCTCATCACACCGACACTGGCACTGCTGAGGACAGCTATACAGCATTACAATCATTTTGACACTACTGAGGACAGCTATACAATGTTAGAAGCAATCTGGCACTACTGAGGACAGCTATACAGTGTTAGAATCCTTCTGCCACTGCAGAGGACAGCTATACAGTGTTAGAATCCTTCTGGCACTGCTGAGGACAGCTATACAGTGTTAGAATCATTCTGGCACTGCTGAGGACAGCTATACAGTGTTAGAATCCTTCTGGCACTGCTGAGGACAGCTATACAGTGTTAGAATCATTCTGGCACTGCTGAGGACAGCTATTCACTGTTATCATATATACTGTATATGGCTACTTATATAAATATAAAGCTCTGGCTTCCTGTAAATTGTATCACCAATATATTCAAGTAATATGTACAACTGGGGTGACATTTACATTTACATTTAAGTCATTTAGCAGACGCTCTTATCCAGAGCGACTTACAAATTGGTGAATTCACCTTCTGACATCCAGTGGAACAGCCACTTTACAATAGTGCATCTAAATCATTAAGGGGGGTGGTGAGAAGGATTACTTATCCTATCCTAGGTATTCCTTGAAGAGGTGGGGTTTCAGGTGTCTCCGGAAGGTGGTGATTGACTCCGCTGTCCTGGCGTCGTGAGGGAGTTTGTTCCACCATTGGGGGCCAGAGCAGCCAACAGTTTTGACTGGGCTGAGCGGGAACTGTACTTCCTCAATGGTAGGGAGGCGAGCAGGCCAGAGGTGGATGAACGCAGTGCCCTTGCTTGGGTGTAGGGCCTGATCAGAGCCTGGAGGTACTGCGGTGCCGTTCCCCTCACAGCTCCGTAGGCAAGCACCATGGTCTTGTAGCGGATGCGAGCTTCAACTGGGAGCCAGTGGAGAGAGCGGAGCGGGGTGACGTGAGAGAACTTGGGAAGGCTGAACACCAGACGGGCTGCGGCGTTCTGGATGAGTTGTAGGGGTTTAATGGCACAGGCAGGGAGCCCAGCCAACAGCGAGTTGCAGTAATCCAGACGGGAGATGACAAGTGCCTGGATTAGGACCTGCGCCCGTTCCTGTGTGAGGCAGGGTCGTACTCTGCGGATGTTGTAGAGCATGAACCTACAGGAACGGGCCACCGCCATGATGTTGGTTGAGAACGACAGGGTGTTGTCCAGGATCACGCCAAGGTTCTTAGCGCTCTGGGAGGAGGACACAATGGAGTTGTCAACCGTGATGGCGAGATCATGGAACGGGCAGTCCTTCCCCGGGAGGAAGAGCAGCTCCGTCTTGCCGAGGTTCAGCTTGAGGTGGTGATCCGTCATCCACACTGATATGTCTGCCAGACATGCAGAGATGCGATTCCGCCACCTGGTCATCAGAAGGGGGAAAGGAGAAGATTAATTGTGTGTCGTCTGCATAGCAATGATAGGAGAGACCATGAGGTTATGACAGAGCCAAGTGACTTGGTGTATAGCGAGAATAGGAGAGGGCCTAGAACAGAGCCCTGGGGGACACCAGTGGTGAGAGCGCGTGGCGAGGAGACAGATTCTCGTCACGCCACCTGGTAGGAGCGACCTGTCAGGTAGGACGAATCCAAGCGTGGGCCGCGCCGGAGATGCCCAACTCGGAGAGGGTGGAGAGGAGGATCTGATGGTTCACAGTATCGAAGGCAGCCGATAGGTCTAGAAGGATGAGAGCAGAGGAGAGAGAGTTAGCTTTAGCAGTGCGGAGCGCCTCCGTGATGCAGAGAAGAGCAGTCTCAGTTGAATGACTAGTCTTGAAACCTGACTGATTTGGATCAAGAAGGTCATTCTGAGAGAGATAGCGGGAGAGCTGGCTAAGGACGGCACGTTCAAGAGTTTTGGAGAGAAAAGAAAGAAGGGATACTGGTCTGTAGTTGTTGACATCGGAGGGATCGAGTGTAGGTTTCTTCAGAAGGGGTGCAACTCTCGCTTCTCTTGAAGACGGAAGGGACGTAGCCAGCGGTCAGGGATGAGTTGATGAGCGAGGTGAGGTAAGGGAGAAGGTCCCCGGAAATGGTCTGGAGGAGAGAGGAGGGGATAGGGTCGAGCGGGCAGGTTGTTGGGCGGCCGGCCGTCACAAGAAGCGAGATTTCATCTGGAGAGAGAGGGGAGAAAGAGGTCAGAGCACAGGGTAGGGCAGTGTGAGCAGAACCAGCGGTGTCGTTTGACTTAGCAAACGAGGATCGGATGTCGTCGACCTTCTTTTCAAAATGGTTGACGAAGTCATCTGCAGAGAGGGAGGAGGGGGGGAGGGGGAGGAGGATTCAGGAGGGAGGAGAAGGTGGCAAAGAGCTTCCTAGGGTTAGAGGCAGATGCTTGGAATTTAGAGTGGTAGAAAGTGGCTTTAGCAGCAGAGACAGAGGAGGAAAATGTAGAGAGGAGGGAGTGAAAGGATGCCAGGTCCGCAGGGAGGCGAGTTTTCCTCCATTTCCGCTCGGCTGTCCGGAGCTCTGTTCTGTGAGCTCGCAATGAGTCATCGAGCCACGGAGCGGGAGGGAGGACCGAGCCGGCCTGGAGGATAGGGGACATAGAGAGTCAAAGGATGCAGAAAGGGAAGAGAGGAGGGTTGAGGAGGCAGAGTCAGGAGAAAGGTTGGAGAAGGTAGGGAGCAGGGGGAAGAGATGAAAGGATGGAAGAGGAAAGAGTAGCGGGGGAGAGAGAGCGAAGGTTGGGACGGCGCGATACCATCCGAGTAGGGGCAGTGTGGGAAGTGTTGGATGAGAGCGAGAGGGAAAAGGATACAAGGTAGTGGTCGGAGACTTGGAGGGGAGTTGCAGTGAGGTTAGTGGAAGAACAGCATCTAGTGAAGATGAGGTCGAGCGTATTGCCTGCCTTGTGAGTAGGGGGGGAAGGTGAGAGGGTGAGGTCAAAAGAGGAGAGGAGTGGAAAGAAGGAGGCAGAGAGGAATGAGTCAAAGGTAGA
Organism: Oncorhynchus masou masou; assembly: GCF_036934945.1. Classification (NCBI taxonomy): domain Eukaryota; kingdom Metazoa; phylum Chordata; class Actinopteri; order Salmoniformes; family Salmonidae; genus Oncorhynchus; species Oncorhynchus masou. The sequence continues at coordinate 10,131 of NW_027015237.1, forward strand.
CGTGGGGAGGTTAAAGTCGCCCAGGACTGTGAGAGGTGAGCCGTCTCAGGAAAGGAGCTTATCAAGGCATCAAGCTCATTGGATGAACTCTCCGAGGGAACCTGGAGGGCGATAAATGATAAGAATGTTAAGCTTGAAAGGGCTGGTAACTGTGACAGCATGGAATTCAAAGGAGGCGATAGATAGATGGGTAAGGGGGAGAGAGAGAATGACCACTTGGGAGAGATGAGGATCCCGGTGCCACCACCCCGCTGACCAGAAGCTCTCGGGGTGTGCGAGAACACGTGGGCGGACGAAGAGAGAGCAGTAGGAGTAGCAGTGTTATCTGTGGTGATCCATGTTTCCGTCAGTGCCAGGAAGTCGAGGGACTGGAGGGAGGCATAGGCTGAGATGAACTCTGCCTTGTTGACCGCAGATCGGCAGTTCCAGAGGCTACCGGAGACCAGGAACTCCACGTGGGTCGTGCGCGCTGGGACCACCAGATTAGGGTGGCCGCGGCCACGCGTGACATGTAGCCAAGAGGTCAATAAGAATTTGTTCTTAACTGACTTGCCTAGTTAAATAATTCAAATAAAACTGGGGTCCCCCACCTCTGCACTGTTGACTGTAGTGAACATTGTTGCCAAGAGCAACAGGACTCCTGCCAAGTATTTCATAGTAATGCAGGTTGACAGCAAAACAACCTGTTGATAGAAGTTTGGAAAATAATCACTAATTTCCGAATACTGGTATCTTTACAATGAAACAACATGACGGATGAATCTTGGTTAGTCAGGTCATAACTGCTAGAACCTGAAGTTGATCATCTAATGTGGAGTTGAAACAAACTAATGTGTATATAATTCAATTGACTTTCAAATTAACTTTAAAACAGATCATTGAAAAATATTGTGTTTTCTGATTATTATGGTGTGTGTGTGTGTGTGTGTGTGTGTGTGTGTGTGTGTGTGTGTGTGTGTGTGTGTGTGCCAGCAAGTGTGTGTCCTTACCGGATCTGTCTCTTTGTCCAGTCCCAGATAGTTTTAGCTGACACTTGAGGTCTATCCTGTTAAGCAGTTCTGTTTTTTTACCCACATTAATTCAGATTAAGGAAAGGAAATTATTGAGATTCAACTACTGTTTGACCCAGCGTGCACTGACCCTTAACGCCCACACATGAATTGGCCAATATCACCCACGCTCACTCTCTCCCAATCCATGTGAGTTGGTTTCCCAAAGGCCAGAAATAAATATAGTGCACTTGCCATAACTTATTAGTATAACTTTTGAAATCGTGGGTGTGTTTTATGTGATGACAGACTTACAAATACATATATATGCAAACCCCCAAAAAATTGCAGGAGCTAATTAACAATAAATGCATTCATTTTCAGAATGCTGGATACAATAATGCTCGAACGCAAGAAAAACCAGGCAGCGTTGCACACATGTACAATCCTTGTCTCAAGTCTTTAAAATCCTTCTTTAACCCGTCTCCTCCACTTCATCGACACTGATTGAAATGGATTTAACAGGTGACATCAATAAGGGATCATAGCTTTCACCTGGATTCACCTGGTCAGTCTCAGTCATGGAAAGAGCAGGTGTTCATAATGTTTTGTACACTCAGTGTATGTGTGTAATATTATCACATCAGACATTAACATAATTACTGTTTCACTTTTTGATACTACATTAGCTATAATATTTTTTTTAAATGCACTACTAATTGACATTCTTTTAAATCAATGAAACCATAATTAAATGTACTGATGTCGATTATTATGTTATTATATAGACATTTTTCCAGAAACACAAA